>NC_056725.1:326119973-326259973 GCF_019279795.1 Protopterus annectens
ATACTTCCTTTGTCAACTCCATAGCAGATATAACAGCAAAATTGTTTCAAACAAACAACTCCACTCCCCATACAGCCACACTTAGCTCACCCACTCACTCCCCCTCCACTACTAACACCCATCTCTGACAAAAACCCAATACACACCTCTCTGCCACCATCATCCCAAAACCCATCCCAACCTCAACCATAAAATGACTACTACTAAAACTAAAAACCTGCTCCAATGCCCCTAATAATATACCCTCAGAATACCTAAAAACCGCTGCTGACATATCTCCTACCCCATAGGCATACTTATAAACAGATCCATCCTTGAGTCCTATGTTCCTAAAGCCTGGAAAATGGCCATCATTCTCCCCCTCCATAAAGGCAGCAATAACACTGTCATTACTAACTTCTGACCCATTGCAATTCTTTTCACTATCTCAAAAATCTTAAAAAAATGCATTAATAGTCAACTTCTCCGCTACCTCTTAGAGAGCCACATACTCTCACCCTCACAACATGGCTTTAGACCTAACCATAGTACTACAACTGCCCTTCTCTCTTTAATGTATACTGTAAACAGAGCTAGTGACATGGGTAAAATTGTTTCCACCCTCTTCCTTGACCTGTCCAAAGCCTTTGACACTGTCACTTACCCTCAACTCATCTCCCAGCTCTCTAAGATTGGTGTTTTTCTCCATACCCTAAACTGGTTCTGTAGCTATCTATCTGAAAGACAACAGGCAGTTAGATGGGAAAACTCCACCTCTCCTTTTCTCAACAGCACCACCGGCTTTCCACAAGTTTCCATACTTGGACCAATGCTATTTAGCATCTTCATCAACAATTTTCAGTCATCACTACCACAAGGATCTGTCATTCAATATGCAGACAATTCTACCATCATTTGTTCTGACAACTCTGTCTCCAACTTACTTACACTCACCCAAAGTGTCTTTTCCTCCACTGAATCATGGATGCACAATAACCACCTAGCTCTGAACCCCAAAAAATCCAAAGTCATACACTTCTCCCCTAAAAAAATAACCCCTCCTAAATAAGGCCGAGTTCATCATGTTTTCTCATAATAAATCACTAATTAAACTCATTAGCCACACAAAGCTCCTTGGGGTCACTATTGATGAATACATGAAATTTGAGCTTCATAAACAATACAATATTCACAAAATCCATTTTAAACTTAAAACCCTTTACAGACAGAATAACTTCCTGAGCCCATCCACAAGAATAACCTTTGCCATTACTTACCTTCTACCCTCGCTCCTTTACGATGTCACACTACCTACTAATATTCAAAGCTCCTGTAAACACAAACTAGAGGCATGCTGTAATAAAATTGCCAAATTTTCTTCCAACTCCAGCTACTCCATTCATCACTGCACTGCCCTTAAAATCATTAAAATGGCTAGAACTTCCCAACTACCTCACATACTTACAACTAACCACAGCTCACAAAATTATCTTCATTCCTCAAGACTGTCCTGCGCTCAGCTCAATATTCGACTACTGTCTCCCAAACAGTGCTTTCGTAAACCAGTTACTTCATCAGACACATAAAATAACAACTCAGCCTTCTAGTATATATACTATAGCAATCAATCAATTAAAACTTTAAATTTCCCTCCAAAATTTCTTAAAGAGATATACAACAAATAAAAATGAACAGATAAAAAGAAAAACAAACATAAAAATTTTACATTACATTAAAAATTCTTTAGCCACAAATCTAAACCTACTCAAGAGCACCTATAAGGGAAAAATATATGTCATATTTCTTTTATTTTATTTCCTAATGCCCTTCCTTTTTAGCACTGGTTTCAAGTGTAGCATATCATTTAGACCAAAACCTCTATGTGCTCCCAGCCTTAGAATCCACTTCAGTTCTGTGAATTCTGTATCATTAACTATATTCCCTAGTCTTTCACTAATTTGTTGTACCTGCAGGACTTGGAACATAAAAATATGGTCCTCACCCATGAGCAAAGTGTGTTTGTCCAGGGCACTATGGTCATCCCCCTTCCTAGTACAATAGAGGTGGTCTATTATACGCTTTAAGTTGACAATTCGTCTTACCCACATAAAATCTAAAGCAGACTGTACAGTAAGCCAGGTATATCAGGTTCTTACTGTTACAGCTCACTTGCACTCTGATCTCCCACAAATAGCCTGTTCCTGGGTGCCTATAATATCTAGACGTATCTATATACTGGCAGTAATTACAATTGCCACACTTGTTTGTTCCCCTATCTATAGTCTCCAATCATCCAAATATCTTAGGGTAACATAATTGGTGTTTAAGACTAATTACATATAAAATGCAAAATAACATGTATACAGCTCTTTTTGAAAGTTTACAGATGGGTATAATTACACAAGAGATGTTTAAATTCCTCCATGTAGATAAACCGCCAATACCCAGATTGTATGGACTACCTAAGATACATAAAAATCCACTACGGTCTAAATTTAGGCCAATAGTAGCAGGAGCAGACTGCCTAACTGAGCCAGCCGCCATTTATGTAGATAAACAGCTTAAGCCAGTTTTGATGGATTGCCCTTATATATTGAAAGATACTGAACAATTCCTAACTGACCTGTAAGAAATATGTGGAGGGACAAATGCTGTAGTATTTGATTGGTTAGTAACATTGGATGTAACTTCCATATTCAAATGCATACCTAATGTAGAAGGTTTAGCAATGTTGAGAGCATCCTTAGCAAGACATGGCAAACACACACTTCAACAAATAGATTTTATACGCATGCTTGTAGAAATGGTGTTAGAGCATAACATCTTTTTATTTAAAGATCTCTGTTATTGGCAAGCAGCTGGTGTTGCCATTGGGACCAGCTGTGCCAATACATATGCCAATTTGGTGATAGATGACTGGGAACATCACTTCATCTATATGAGAGGAAATCAATGTATTAAGATGTATAGGCGGTTTGTGGATGATCTCTTCATTGGATGGAAAGGGAATGAGGGACAGTTAAATGAATTCTTGCTTGACATCAATAGTAGTAACAATTTTTTGCACTTTTCAATGGAGAAGTCCAGTGAATGTATCAACTTTCTAGACATCACAGTAATGCAAAGAAAAGAAGGGATCACCACTAAAATGCACAGAAAGGACTGTTACCATCCATCCTATTTAGAGAGAAATAGCATGCATCCACCACACATATTGTTTAATATAGTGAAAGGACAAAGCCGAAGGGTCTCATGTCTTACTAATCAGGATGAAGAATTTGATCATACTTTACAGAATTTGAAATTGGAATTTGAGAACAGGGGTTAGTTACCAAGAGATAGAAGCAGCTTAAGCCCAAGTTAAAGCAGAGAGACAAGGTAGAGGTAAGCCATATAATTCTAATAGAGCACGGACAAGGGTTAATGAAATAAAGGAAGACAAATAGGGTTCCAGTAGTTATCCCTTATACACAGGATGTATAAAGGAAGATAATAGGGTTCCAGTAGTTATCCCCTATACACAGGATGTATAAAGGAAGATAATAGAGTTCCAGTAGTTATCCCCTATACACAGGATGTATAAAGGAAGATAATAGAGTTCCAGTAGTTATCCCCTATACACAGGATGTATAAAAGAAGATAATAAGGTTCCAGTAGTTATCCCCTATACACAGGATGTATAAAGGAAGATAGTAGGCTTCCAGTAGTTACCCCCTATACACAGGATGTATAAAGGAAGATAATAGGGTTCATGTAATTATCCCCTATACACAGGATGTATAAAGGAAGATAATAGGGTTCATGCAGTTATCCCCTATACACAGGATGTATAAAGGAAGATAATAGGGTTCCAGTATTTATCCCCTATACACATGATGTATAAAGGAAGATAATAGGGTTCATGCAGTTATCCCCTATACACAGGATGTATAAAGGAAGATAATAGGGTTCCAGTAGTTATCCCCTATACACAGGTTGTATAAAGGAAGATAATAGGGTTCCAGTAGTTATTCCTTATACACAGGATGTATAAAGGAAGACAATATGGGTTCCAGTAGTTATCCCCTATACACAGGATGTGTAAAAGAAGATAATAGTGTTCCAGTAGTTATCCCCTATACACAGGATGTATAAAGGAAGATAATAGGGTTCCAGTAGTTATCCCCTATACACAGGATGTATAAAGGAAGATAATAGCATTCCAGTAGTTACCCCCTATACACAGGATGTATAAAGGAAGATAATAGGGTCCCAGCAGTTATCCCCTATACACAGGTTGTATAAAGGAAGATAATAGGGTTCCAGTAGTTATTCCTTATACACAGGATGTATAAAGGAAGATAATAGGGTTCCAGTAGTTATCCCTTATACACAGGATGTGTAAAAGAAGATAATAGGGTTCCAGTAGTTATCCCCTATACACAGGATGTATAAAGGAAGATAATAGGGTTCCAGTAGTTATCCCCTATACACAGGATGTATAAAGGAAGATAATAGCATTCCAGTAGTTACCCCCTATACACAGGATGTTTAAAGGAAGATAATAGGGTCCCAGCAGTTATCCCCTATACACAGGATGTATAAAGGAAGATAATAGGGTTCCAGTAGTTATCCCCTATACACAGGATGTATAAAGGAAGATAATAGGGTTCCAGTAGTTATCCCCTATACACAGGATGTATAAAGGAAGATAGTAGGGTTCCAGCAGTTATCCCCTATACACAGGATGTATAAAGGAAGATAAAAGGGTTCCAGTAGTTATCCCCTATACACAGGATGTATAAAGGAAGATAATAGGGTTCCAGTAGTTATCCCATATACACAGGATGTATAAAGGAAGATAATATGGTTCCAGCAGTTATCCCCTATACACAGGATGTATAAAGGAAGACAATAGGGTTCCAGTAGTTATCCCCTATACACAGGATGTATAAAGGAAGATAATAGGGTTCCAGTAGTTATCCCCTATACACAGGATGTATAAAGGAAGATAATAGGGTTCCAGTAGTTATCCCCTATACACAGGATGTATAAAGGAAGATAGTAGGGTTCCAGTAGTTATCCCCTATACACAGGATGTATAAAGGAAGATAGTAGGGTTCCAGCAGTTATCCCCTATACACAGGATGTATAAAGGAAGATAAAAGGGTTCCAGTAGTTATCCCCTATACACAGGATGTATAAAGGAAGATAATAGGGTTCCAGTAGTTATCCCATATACACAGGATGTATAAAGGAAGATAATATGGTTCCAGCAGTTATCCCCTATACACAGGATGTATAAAGGAAGATAATAGGGTTCCAGTAGTTATCTCCTATACACAGGATGCCAAACAGGTAAAGGATGTGTTCAAAAAGAATTGGCATATTTTGCTACTGAATGAGGAGACTAAAAATATAGTGGGAGAATATCCCAAGTTTACTCATAAGAAAATGATGAATATTAAACAACAATTATGTTACCCTAAGATATTTAGACAATTGGAGACCATAGATAGGGGAACAAAGAAGTGTGGCAATTGTAATTACTGCCAGTATATAGATATGTCTAGATTTTATAGGCATCCAGGAACAGGTTTTTTTGTGGGAGACCAGAGCGCAAGTAAGCTGTAACAGTAAGAACCTAATATACCTGGCTTACTGTACAGTCTGCTTTAGATTTTATGTGGGTAAGATGAATTGTCGACTTAAAGAGCGTATAAGAGACCACCTCTATTGTACTAGGAAGGGGGGGGGGTGACCATAGTGCCCTGGACAAACACACTTTGCTCATGGGTGAGGACCGCATTTTTATGTTCCAAGTCCTGCAGGTACAACAAGTTAGTGAAAGACTAGGGGATATAGTTAATGATATAGAATTCACAGAACTGAAGTGGATTCTAAGACTGGGAGCACATAGAGGTTTTGGTCTAAATTATATGGTACCCCTGAAACCAGTGCTAAAAAGGAAGGGCATTAGGAAATAAAATAAAAGAAATATGACATATATTTTTCCCTTATAGGTGCTCTTGAGTAGGTTTAGATTTGTGGCTAAAGAATTTTTAATGTAATGTAAAATTTTTATGTTTGTTTTTCTTTTTATCAGTTGTTCATTTTTATTTGTTTTATATCTCTTTAAGAAATTTTGGAGGAAAATTTAAAGTTGTTTTAATTGATTGATTGCTATAGTATATATACTAGAAGGATGAGTTATTATTTTATGTGTCTGATGAAGTAACTGGTTTACGAAAGCACTAACACAATAAACTCATGAAACTTTTATTTGACAAATTGCTTCTATCGCTTTTATTTTTTGCAAATAATTCTTGGGGACCTGCTCACATCTTTTGGGATGATTTTTACAGCTAATTTTCTAAGTTTGTAAGGGCAGCATTTAAAATCTGTCCCTATTTGTCCCCCCATCATTTTAGACTTTGCCCAGATTTTTTTTTCTCTAAGAGGTTGAGAGGTATGCTCCCAATCTCTACTCACCCTTTTCTTGTGTAAGGCAGCATTCCATAGAGGCAGTTTACACATAATAAGATATTTGAACTAATGCTTATAATATACTTCTGTTCTGCTTTTTCTTACAACTTGTGTATACTTACTCCTTTTGATTTCTTTGTTACACTTCATGATAACTCCTTTGAAATGTCAACTGTGTAATTTTAACTGTTTAACTGGTTAATATTCTGTAACTCCTTTGTAATCTCAGCTGTATAAGTTTAACTGTTTAGGTGATTAATTTTGTATTGCGGAGCTTTTCTTCATGGGCCTCCACTGAAAATGGGTTATTTTGGCCCAGTGGACTTTCTCGGCAAACAAAAAGCAAATATAAAAATAAAATAATGAAGTAAATCTTCAGATACTTGGAACATTATATTGGAAAGAAGAAAGTATTGAAAAGGACCGGAATAATATTTTTGATAGCACAAAAGAAATTGTCAGTCTTTGTAAGTCATTCATAGCTTCAATTGCGAAACAGATTATTAAGTTATAGGTTCATAGGTTCATAGGTAGGTAGGTACTAGGCTATCAGCCCAAGGGCCTATGTAAGCCAAGCCAGCAAGGTGCTATAGCTTATACCACCCAAGAAAGTTATTTTTCTATGCTACTGTCCAGCAGAGACACAGAAATGATCCCTGGGGTGTATTTCCTATTTCCCATCCACTCATCAAGATTTTTCTTGAAGAGTGCTAATGAAGAACTTTGCTTGACATAGATGGATAGTTTGTTCCAGAGTATACGAAGTCTCTGGGACAGGAATCTATCCCTCCAGCATGTCCTGTTTATAATGGTGACAAGTTTTAGGTCTCTAGAGCATGTAGCTCGGAGGGATTGGGATTTCTTTAGGTGTAGCATGTCCAACAGCTCTGGGTTTGACATAGCTTTATATGTTAGGCAGAGATCACCTCGGAGTAGGCGATATGCTACTAAGTAAAGCTGGAGTTTTTTGAGGTGGTCAGTGTAGGGCATTTATTTGAGGCCAGTAATCCTCTTTGTGAGATGCTTCTGTGGCTTTTCCAGCTGCTGCAGATGTCTTGTGAGGTACATTCCAAAAAGGGCGTTGTACTCTATAATGGGTCTTATGAGTGATGAGTAGAGGGGAACAATGACTTCTTTTTTCTGGATGAGAACCCTTTTCCTGACTACTGTGGCGACGTGATTATCAAAGGAGAGACTACTGTCCACCTAGGTCCCAAGGTCTGTTATCATGCATTCGGTATTAAGTAGATTGCTGTCTATGTGGTAGTTCATGGGTACAGAGTTTTTACCAAAGGGGATGACACTGCACTTTTTGGCATTGACCTTGAGGCCATGGCTCTGACACCAGGCATATGTCTCAGTGAGGCCCTTCTGTAGGATGTCCACATAATTTGGGGACTTGACTATGGCTCCTAGTTTGCAGTCATCTGCGAACTTCGGTAGCCAGAGGCCTTCTGTGTTAGCCTGTACTTCAGAGAAGTAGATACCAAACAGGAGAGGTCCCAGGATGGAACCCTGTGGTACTCCACTTGTCACTGCTTTGAGGTCAGATTTGGAGTCTGCAACTTTTACAGTGTGGGTTCTGTCAGTGAGCCAGTTGGCAACCCATCTTGTGACGTAGGGATTTATACCTAGTTTAGTGAGTTTAGCTATAATTCCAGATGGGGTATGGTGTCAAAAGCCTTGGCGAGGTCAAGATAGGCTGTGTGAACCACCTTACCCTCATCCACGGCTTTGGTGACTGCCTCAAAGAAGTCAATCAGGTTCAGGAGGCATGATCTGCCTTTCACAAACCCGAACTGGATGGGATCCAGAGTTTGAAGGTTACCAATGTCTTTGTTTATGAGTTCCATGATGATACGTTCCATGGCCTTGCAGACCAGGCTCATCAGGCTAATAGGTCAATAGTTCCTGGGATCAGTAGTGGCTCCCCCTTTGTGGAGTGGGATAACTGTTGCTGTGTGCCATTCAATGGGCACAAAGCCTGATGTGAGGCTTAATTATTATAATTTTAATTGCAATTTTGAGTTTTTTCCTAAGATCAGCAAACGTAGAGGAGCTTCTTGAAACTCTATGATAAATTTGTTGCATATATATATATATATATATATATATATATATATATATATATATATATATATATATATATATATATATATATATATATATATATATATATATATATATATATATATATATATATATATATATATATATATATATGGGTCTACTACGGTTCATTGAAAACTCACTTGACTGAAAATGAAATTACCAGGACCACTTCACTGAAAGCTAACTTCACTGAAAACTCATTTCTTTGAAAGTGATTTCGTTGAAAGTTATAAATGGTCTTTTCCCCACTGTAGTGCGACCCTGGAGTTAATATATAATGTAAGGGGGGTGTGGGGGGTGTAGGCCCCCACATATTATAAACATTTTAAGCTATACACAGTGATACTTACAAGTGCAATAAATGTTTCCAAAAGAGAATATATAACCAAGATATGTGGGGGGCTGTGCCCCCCACACCCCTCCTTACTTTATATACTAACTCCAGGGTCACACTACAGTGGGGAAAAGGCCATTTATAACTTTCAATGAAATAAGTTTCAGTCAAGTGAGTTTTCAGTCAAGTAGACCCATATGTATATATATATATATATATATATATATATATATATATATATATATATATATATATATATATATATATATATATATATATATATATATATATATATATATATATAATATATATATATATATATATATATATATATATATATATTATATATATATATTATATATATATATATATATATTGAGAGAGAGAGAGAGTGATCAGTAAACTTGATAAAGCATTCCAATATTCTTAATTGTTTTCAACATTATACAAATACATCCAAAAAGAAGATTTTACTTTGTTGTGGTTCAGCTTCTTTATTCCAGCTACCTTCCTACTGGGCACCTGTGTTTCAACATTTTCAGCATTATATTCACTTACAACTCATCATCTAAAATGCCTGCATACTTAAATGTTCTACTTTCAGTTCATAAGTCTTTTCTAAAATACAACTTCATAAAGTTTGAGAAAAATGGATGTATGTATTTCTTCAAAATGTATATCACTAGAGATATATGCATAGTGCTACAAAATATATAAATAAATAATAAAAGTTGAAGTGTGCATACTGTAGTAGTTGGGTTCATTTTTTACTTGTATGGGTGAGATAACATAGTCTTACAATGATACATGAACAATGCCTTGTACAATGAGTACTGCAACTCCCATGTAATGGCTACCATATATTTTTTTTTTTTTTTGAGTAGACATTAGGATATACTTGTCATTGTTCTGAGTTGTTACAACCCTTTCAGGTCTTGAATTCTGCTATTTCCGACCTCATATAAGTTTACTACCCTGGCACTTGCCTTGGTAACACTGTATGACCTATATGGTGATACATGTGTCTGTGTCATGGATGCCACAGAACTACAGATACACAAGTAGTCCATCATGTTATAGATATTACTGGCATCACAGAAGGATGCTTCTAAAATCAGGGAGAGTCTTGTGCCATATAAAGTGGGTTGTTGACAGCTATGCAATGACTGCCAGGAAGGGATACCATCTAAGTCAAAAAGATGCTCCTACCGTAGTGAAACAATGTATCACTGCAATGTAAAGGAATATGTATACAACCTACTCCAGGGCAAAGCATTTTTAGTTCACCACAGACACCCAACAGCAGTCACCAGCTCCTCTTCTCATTCACCACGTGTAATTGACCAACTTTAACCTCCCCCCTGGGGCTGGACAGAAGAAAGATGACAACAAAGCAGCAGCATCCTGCTTCAGGGGTGTGTCTTTGCCCTCACCACCCATCAGCTGTCTTGTAATCTCTGTTACAGCTGCCTTTGGGAGGTGCATGCATGGAGCTGCTCGTGCACAAACGTTTGACCACGAAGTACCACTGCTTTCTGCATGTACATGGAGCCTGATATGGTATCAGTGTTGCTATTGCAGATAGTCTAAGTTGCATTCATCTCTCCATCCCTCCTCTATGAGTGTCTCTTTACTCTCATCCTGTCCTACTCAGTCTCTCGAGAAGCCATGCTGCTAATCAAACATTGGCTTTTTGCTATGGCATTAGGGTTTCATCTTTCTGTACCACCAGACTGAATTCATAAGTAAATATATATGTTTAACATTTTCTGAACAACAGATCGCCTGTATCATGATTGCTTAGATGCACATCTTCAGTCACATGTGCTTCTGTTACCTCAGGCACAAGTGGATAATATCTTTGTATCTGATTTTTGTTTGCTATGCACATGTCACTTGTATTCTTCCAGCCTTGTGCAAATGCTTTATTTTACCTGAGCACTGTACATATGATGAATAATCTGCTACATCAGTTCAAGTGTTTGTATGATGTTTGCATGTTTGCTGTAGGACATACTGGATGCCTGTTTTAGTATACAGTTTTTAATGGATCAGCAACTATTGCTGATTTGGTAAGTTCTGTTCAATTTAGTATCTTCTTGAAGTATAAATGTCCTGTGTCACATTTTACAATGGCATCATATATTCATGGATATAACAGATTAAATCCTATCTATCATGTTGTTATGAACAGGTTTAGAATGACTCCTATCTTCTTTGGTTCAGATTCAGTTTTAGTTTGTGTGTGGCCCAAGACAGAATTCAGTGATGGGCCTCCTACTGGGTCTAAATTAAAAATGATCTTATACAGCCAGGAGGGAACCATTAAGCATCCAGTAACCCTGATGGTCTAAACGTTTTTTGATGCATTTTATGTCTTACTTCAAAAAGAAAATTATAGTAAAACGTTCTTTTTTGCTACTAGCCAAAAGAATTAGGTATGTATCCCAATTCATATATGGATCCATGTCAAAACTGGAACACACACACACACACACACACACACACACACACACACACACACACACACACACACACACACACACACACATACATACACACACACACGCGTGCGCGCACATGCACACACACACACACACACACACACACACACACACACACACACACACACACACACACACACACACACACACCACACACACACACACACACACGTCTAGCAAACCACATCTTTGAGAATTCGCATTGAATGCTTGCATTTTGCAGATTGGAAGATGCCAGTTTACTTTTAAGTTATGAGTTTGAGATGTTTTCGGAAGCCTGAGCACCTGAATAAAAGCCACACAATCCAGAGACATGGCAGGCTAATTCCACCTACAATGAACCACAGAAAAGAACTAACCAGATAACCAAGTACACTATGACTTCCCAATGTTATTAGCTGCAATAGTGTGCCAATGATCAGTTCCATTCATGCTCAGCCTGCCCACAATAACAAAGGTAGGCACTTA
Source organism: Protopterus annectens (assembly GCF_019279795.1). Lineage (NCBI taxonomy): Eukaryota > Metazoa > Chordata > Ceratodontiformes > Protopteridae > Protopterus > Protopterus annectens. The sequence goes on from NC_056725.1 coordinate 326,131,836, forward strand.
CTGTATACAATACTTATGTTTGTGATGAAACATGAAAAACATGCAAAGAAATTCTTGCTCTTTGCCAGCATCTTGCTCATAGATACAGTGCACAACATCCTCTCTTTGCACATATAGCCATATCAATATTTACACTGATTTCAGTAAATACAATGGAGTGCATAACATTTCTCCTGTAAGTCAGAACAACTATTTAACTGTCTTCAAATGACAGCACAGATCACTCAGTTGTATTTACTGACAGCATATGTACCTATTAATTACAGACATACCTGTAGCAAATCAATAAGCAAGGGTAAAGTTCCTCAGAACAGCACTAAAATCAAAATCCAAATGTAGAAACCCCCAGAGGCACAACACGACAATGAGAAGCTGACATTTTGTTAAAATAACAAAAAAATAAAACTAAAACAAAATGAAAAGAAACATTTCAATGCAGCAAGCACTTTTACATTTCAAGAGAATGCTTCAACAGACTGTTCAAAACCTAATAGACAACTGTATTTAAAAACTTCATTCAATTAATTATTCAACCAATCAGGTGTGCTATCTAATTATGAATAAATATTAATTTATGTAAATCCAGCCATAAGCCTGATGTTAACATCACAAAAATAAATGAATAAACAAAAATTTTATAAAAACTGTTTAAAATATATAAATGCTATATAAAAATATATACTATTTAAACATATATTTTAAAAAATGTGTATTATGAAGCCTACAAAACATATAAAGTGTCAATGAACTAATTCCTATGAGCCTACATCAGAGTCAAAGTGAAACTATCATGATGTATGGAAGACATATTAGTCTAAGGCTGTGTAACAAATCAGATCTAAATGAGACCATGGGACATATCTAGTACTACACGTTGAAAGGGTATCTAAAAATATATATATAATATATATATAGACAAAGGTACGATACATAATTTTAAGTTCATGGTCATAGAATTGATACATAAAGATAACAGGTTAGGTGATTACAAGAATTACACTGAACAAAGAGAAACCAGATGGATTATGAAGCTACAGGCAGACAGATCCTCCGGTTTAACGACAGAGTTTCATTGAAACCATTTCTTAGTGGAAGGGGCTTCAAGCATTGATGTTTCCATGACACACATTTTACTATACTTTTTGCTATTTTATACATTTTATATATATATATATATATATATATATATATATATATATATATATATATATATATATATATATATATATATATATATATATATATATATATATATATATATATATATATATATATATATATATATATATATAATTTTTTTTTTTAGATACCTTTTCAACGTGAAGTACTAGATATGTTCCATGGTCTCATTTAGATCTGATTTGTTACATAGCCTTAGATTAATATGTCTTCCATACATCATGATCGTTTCACTTTGACACTGATGTAGGTTCATAGGAATTAGTTCATTGACACTTTGTTTTGCAGGCTTCATAATACACATTTTTTAAAAATATATGTTTAAATAGTATATATTTTATATAGCATTTATATATTTTTAAACAGTTTTTTATAAAATGTCTGTTTATTAATTTATTTCTGTGATTTTAACATCAGGCTCATGATAGGATTTACATAAATTAACATTTATTCATAATTAGATAGCACACCTGATTGGTTGAATAAATAATTGAATGCAGTTTTTAAATGCAGTTGTCTATTAGGTTTTGAACAGTCTAATGAAGCATTCTCTTGAAATGTGAAAGTTCTTACTGCATTGAAATGTTTCTTTTCATTTTGTTTTAGTTTCATTTTTTTATTTTAATAAAAGGTCAGCTTCTCTTTGTCGTGTTGTGCCTCAGAGAGTTTCTACATTTGAATTACAGGCATACCTCTCAACTGTCCAGATTTTCACTAAATGTTCAGATTTATGCTTCATGTTTTTGAAATGTAAGATTTCTGGTTATCTGGCAAATCACTGAGGACGAATGTTAGTAAATAATGACACAAGTTTGAGTTTCAGACTTTATAGCCTTCAGAAAATGAAGACTAATGCAAACCCTGTTATTCTAGCAACTTTTAAGATTAGCAATATTTAAAATATGTCCTTATTTTTGTGTCTTTGTCTCCCATTATTTTAGGCTTTGTCCAGATTTTTTGCACTAAGTGTTTGAGAGGCATGATTATAGCCAGGTTATTGGCTGTGCATACCTCAGGTGTCTGACTTTGGTACAAAAAATAAATAAGTAAAATAATGTCAGCATTAATATGTTCTGACTTGCTTAACACAAGTGCATGGTAGCATTCCATAGTCAGAGTAATGGTTGTTTAATCTGAGCAAATGGAAGTACAGGTAAATCACATATATTTAGAGATTGTCGTGTCTGTCTATCACCAATTGTAGTTCTTTACTGATTTTAATTACCTCATTTCACTAATTGTGATCAAATAAAAGTCTTGGTACCTTGACAGGTATCAAATTCACCTTTGATACTGAAGACTGCAGGTTTTGTTCTTTCATCCGGTAATTAAATTACTTTTCTAATACTGACACTACACTGCAATATAATGGAGGTGCTGCACTCCCAAGTGTATCATCCTTCATACATGATATTGAACTGTGATACCATCTGCCTGAGTTGATGGTAGTTAAAATGGGTGTGAAAGATATTTTGGCACTTATCAAAAAGAGTAGGGGAATTCCCTGGTGCATGGCCATATTTTTCCTAGGCAGCATGAATGCCACCCCAAGTCTCCACAGAAAAGAGACCAGTGCCCTAGTGGGACTAACACAGCAAACAAAGTGTAAATAAATAAATAAAATAAAATAATGGTAACAATTATGTATCTCAACTTGCTTCACACAAACACATGGTTGTCTTGCTAAGCTCAGCATCAGCTACAAGCCAGCATAGGTGATATAAGTAAAGGTTCATGTTGCAAAGTAATTTGCAGCATATTTTGATCATTCAGAATAAAAATGCTCCATTCTTGCTATCTGTACAGGCATTACACTTACCACATGGATATAGTCCATGCAATCTATTAGATATAATGAAATCCTACATTAAAATGACATATTTTGTATGTTTTTGAATGAAAATGTGACTATTTTGCTGGCAAAACTATGTTTTATTTCATTTGTTGTTCAGAATGTGCATTTTTTTTCTTTAATTCTTCTTCAGATTATTTTACATTTACCCACTTTATTATTTTTAGGGGTGAAAAAGACTCAGAGGAGCTTATCCTGGCAACTGGCCGGTGCAAGGCTTGAAACACTTTGGAACTGAGGCATCTATTACCATTCAAACCTTGAACATGCTTTTATTGGTTTCTGAAGGTAGCTGCAAGTTTTGACAACTGTGAAAAAGGATCTTGTAAAAATTACCATTCTGACTTTTTTCCTAATGTATGCATCATGCTTAACAAGAAAACATGATTTCTACTCTGCATCATTTTTCCAGTAATTAGAAGCTCTCCAAAGGGGTGTGGAACCTGCCTAATTTGCTTCACAATTCTGACCTTTGGGTTGTCTACTGCAGTTGCATTTAATGGTGCTTCTAAAGCATTTATTTTGTGTGTGTGTGTGTGTGTGTGTGTGTGTGTGTGTGTGTGTGTGTGTGTGTGTGTGTGTGTGTGTATGTGTATGAGATGGGGGATGGGGAGACTATGGCTGAAATTTATAAATGAGGAGATTCTGTACTCAAAAGAGAAGCATTCATGGCATGTGCCTGGTATGGAAATAAATGTATCGTAAGCTTTGTTGAAAGCTGTGTGATGTGCATTTGTAGCAGACTTTTGTGTTATACACTTTCTGTCAGTGTCTTTCGCTGTATTAGTGTCCCCACTATCATATGTGTAACTACAAAATCAATGACACTGCAGGTCACATTGCGTCTTTCCTTCTGATTTTAAAGTTTGTTTCACACATTACTGACTCGTATATTAGTATGTTACATATTAATAACAATGCAGTTATAAGCAAACAGCTGTCATTATTGCAGTGTGGGGGGAATCAGATCCATACATCTCAACTGTATAGATTTTCACAGAATGTCCAGATTTTTGCCTCATATTTTTGGTGTATTCCTCCTAAAATCTGTACCTTTCTGGTAAATAATGATAAATATTTGAGTTTAAGACTCCACATCCTTCAGAACATGCATGCTAATGCAAAACCTATTATTCTATCAACTGTCTAAGTTTGTAATAGCAATATTTAAAATCTGTCCCTATTGGTCCCCCCCATCATTTTAGGCTTTGTCCAGATATTTTGGTCTAAGAGGTTGAGAGGTATGATCATATCATTGCTGGGTTTTTCAGGGGAAACATGCCTTTTGTGACTCAAGCATTCCTCTGCAATGTACCTCTACATTCTTATTGGTTATTGTTGTGCTATCTCAGGGTGAAACTAGAATGGCACTATGTTCTGGATAGTAATGGGTGGAACCCTCCCACAACACATACTTCCATGGGCTACATCAACATTTCATTCAGCTAGATTCAAGGAGCTCTAGCCACTGTGAATACCAAAGAACTGAGATTGTCCCTCTTGGTTAGTAATGGATTCATGCAATAGTCTAATATACTCTGCACTGCTGTACTGCATACATATTGCTGTACAAGACCATCTGTTTTATTAGTGCTGTGTAAGACTTTCTGTTAATAAACTGCCCCTGAGAATAATTTTTTAATGAAACAACTCAAACTATTTAGTGCTTACTATATAGTCAAATGTCTTAATTTTCTGCTTCTTCCTACAGTGGAAAGCAGATGCAGTCAATATTAATGCATTTCACTATGGCACAAAATATATAACTTGCTATTTAAAAAATAAATAAAAAGAGCCAGTGTCATGACCTGAATACAATTTTCTAGTGTTTTGGAGAGGGGGATAAGATTACTATTGGTCTAAATGTAGTGATGTATGTTGAATTTCTTCCTTTATGTAGAGGGGTAATGTGTGATTTTTTTTCCAGAGAGTGGAAATATGGGATTCCTGGACTGACCCTTTATAAGGATTGAGAGAGGATAGGCAATGGAAGGTCATCAGCTAAAGTATAGCATGGTTTGAGGTTAAGAGTAGTTTTATACAGGATGTGGGCACAGGTTGTGTTATTTAAGATTATTTTTATATAGGATGTGGGCACAGGTTAAGACTGTCAGGAGAACAGGATGAAGTACACAAATCACTTACAAGGAAACAGAGGCTGTATGTGTTTAATCATAGTGCTTTTATCTTATTAGGATCATGGCCGCTGTGTCAGATTTCCTGGGGCAGTTGAACACCATTTTAAAGCATAGAGAAGATGTTTTTATGCTGCTGTGAGAAAGAGCTCAGAAAGTTCCACTTTGTTAGTCAAGGTAGAGGAGGAAGCAACAAGAATCTTCTATAAAGAGGTCAAAATCACACAGGCAGATGGAGACAAATCTGAGGAGAAATGTAAAGGAAAGAATAAACAGAACCAAGAGCAGTATTGGAGGTTAGCAGCAGTTTAGGAATACATGTAAATTGCTCTACCTTGGCCCCTTTCTTCTAGGTGGTGAAGTGCAGGAGGGGGGTCAATTTTGGTAATATAATGGAAAGCTGACAAAGGAAACATAATACAGCATACATTTCACAGCTGGTTAAAGAGAAGATGTAGAAAGAGGAATATGTTAAAAATTTTGATTTCAGAGATATGGAAGGAGTTGGAGCAGCCCGTGTCAAATGATCTGGTTCTGAACATGCTCATCACCGATTAAAGACTTTGTGCTCACTGTACAATACTCTCCAAATATTCTCCTTAAACGAAATTCTCTCAACCTCTTACTGAAATAACAAAACAATTTTATATATAACTGCTGCCTGTACAATCCACTAAGTTCCATGTGTGCTTTCTCTTATTAACTTCTATCTCTGTAAAATCTTAGATTGTATACGTATAAATGTAAACACTGTGTATACATGAAAACAGAAATGTAACTACTGTTTATGTATACATATAAATAGAAATGTAACTACTCTGTGTTTGACTGGAACTTAGTATAATGCAGTGTAAGCAAATGGAGCTTTTCTCCTCAGGCGTCCACTGAAAAAGGGTATTACCCAGTCGGACTTTCCCAGTAAACAAAGACAAATAAATAAATCTTGCAGTGACAATGCCACTGTAGCAATTGGAAGACATATGGCCAGCACATCTTGAGTAAATTCCTAGGAAAATTGTTCTTGAGTTTCTATATTTAATGGTGGTTATAACTGAAAAGAACTCTAAATGAACCTTATCAAAGTTTTTATATTACTTGGAAGCAAAGAGGGCAGTTGGGAGGTCATTGATCTGGGCAGAGAGACAGTCTAACATTAATTTGTCAGTCTTGATAGATAAGGCTTAGCTAAATCCAAGAGGGAAGGAGCAGAGAAGATCAAGCAAATCATACTGGGCCTGTAATGCTACCTGATGCAACTAGCTTTTATGTAGATTTGTTGCTTTGTGCTTGCAGTGCTGTGATTAATAGCCAACTCTAACAAGGACGTATCCAGCTAGCTGTTGCAGCTAACATTAGTGATGTTTAATAGCAGGCTGACAGCTTTTGCGGACCAGTGAGGAAGCGGAAGTGGCTCTTTTCATTAAAGCAAAGGATATGGAACAAGTAGAAGTAATAACTTACAGGGAGAAGTTGTTTTCTACCAAAACGAAAAACAGAGAATGCCAAAAGAAACTGTTTTAGCAATGGACTGAGAAAACCAATACATATTTGTTAGCAAGCAAGAGCTTTATGAAAATAACATAGCTAATCTACAGCAGTGTCAAGTAAATAAAGATGTAAAAAAAGTATATATATATATATATATATATATATATATATATATATATATATATATATATATATATATATACACACACACAGCTTAACTTTGCATGTAGAACTTTAACACCTGGAAGAGCTTTACCCCAGTAATGGGATCTATGCAGAAACATCAGAGAGTAAGAACAACTAGTTAACCTGTCTACATCGGCATTTCACAACAGCATTAGTATGTCCACAGCTTTTAAGTGATTTTGCATTACTGTAGTTTGTTAAATAAAAGTGACTTGTACTATGTAAATTGACAGTGAACTCTAGTGTTTTTCCACTTTTTCCCACTGTAGTTTGACTACAGATTTGCTATATATAGGCTAGGGTATGTGGAGGTGGTCTCCCTCGTGGTGGTGGCGGGGGGGAGCAGGAGGATCTTGCCATACTGTAAAAAAATATTTCTGTCATTTATAAGATTTGTGACTAATGCTTTTAGATTGAGAAAAAAAAACAATGAAGTTGTCATGTTGTTAGATGTCTTAATAGAACTCAATGAAACCCCACTAGAAATGTATAAGGGGGTACCATTTTTGTCAGAGCACTCAGTGGACACTGTAGACTCACTATGAGGCCTAGATCATGAACAAGGAGTGAGGTCTGCAGAGAAATTATGTTCTGGACATGGTGCCTAGTTGAGTGGTGGCAATAATGTGAGCTGATAAGATAGTAAACAAGAACATATATATAAATCACACACTGCTTTATAAATTAATCAACTGTTCAATTATATCAGTTGTTGTACATGAGTTACTAAGAAAGCTAGTTTTACATAAATTAAAGATACACATCCTCTTTCTGTATGTTACAGTTTAGGGAAAAGCAGCAGGGTGGCGGCCAGTCTTTCTCAAATTCAGTTGCAGTTTCACTCCTTGATTCTAACAGGATTTATGCGAAATTGGAATAGGTAATCAGGGCTGTGTTTAGAATAATCATAGATACCTAGAATAAAGAAATCTTGCAACTGGGATTGCACAGCTTTTGGGTTCTCTGGAGGCAGTCTCTGTGAAACAAAAGAAGCAGTCTGTGGACTTGGTACATAAGTTATTGTTTAGAAATGGATACAGCTGGCTATCTTAACCATTTTTAAGCAAAAACTCATGGATATCCTAAATCATTAGAAAGTTTGTGAGGTGTTAACATGTTGGGCATATATGCAGATGCTAAACGCAAATAAAAGGCAATCAATGGGGAAGGATTTGTTGCAACAGCTGTTGCATGGTTTGTATAGTGTTTCTCAAAACTATTTATCTTATAATGCACTAGTATTTCTGATCTTAGTATTATGAAATGGAGCTTTAGCATTAGTGAATTGTTGGGTGGGACAGAAAAAGGTTGTTCTCACCCTTTAAAGGGGGCATGTCATACTTACAGATCAACAGGTTTGAATATAAGTCAGAGTATCCAAAAAGGACCTGTTTAGGATGGGGCAGGAGGTTATGCCCAGCACTGAGAAAAATGGATTGATATGTTAAGTGGGTGCACACACGGCTTAGCTTAAAAAATAGGTAGATGTCCTCAGTTCACAGGTGTTGTCACACAATGGGAGAAGTTTGGCAAAAGTAACAACTTGAATCCAAAGTGTGGATAGTCTTGCAGAAGTTTAACATTGGCACAAGCCAATTTGAAACTCGTTCACTTATGATTGTGTGGGATTCAGACTTTGAAAAGGAGAGAGCCTGTTAAGAGGATCAACAGATGGGTAATAAAAATATTTCAGTATTACTTTTAGATAACTATAACAAAAATACATAAAGAGCCAGAGAGAAAGTGAGACATAGCGAGAGAGAGAGAGATAAATCGGGGTACTCAGAAGTTGCGATGGATACCAGAAAGAAATGTTTTGATATGTTACTGTTTTCTTTCTTTCTTTTTTTTTTTTGCTTTTCTTGTTCAGCCATTCTTTCTATTATTTGACAGAGAAATGAGCAGGAGTTTCCATAGGAGTGAAACTAATATGTCTGAGTACAATATTAAGAAATGAAAATTGATAGGAAAGAATATCAGAGGAGTGTCAAGGCTATAACTGCACCCTCCTTTGTCACAGATAGTGAATAGATTCGGAAAGCCAGATATTTTATTTGATCATTGTGGAAGGTTAAAAATCTACAGCCCTTGGTAAAAACAAAGCTTTTTGGTAAAATATTTAAAGGTGTTGTGGTGATTAAACAGTAATGTCCTATTCTGATAGTTTGATTCATGAATACCTTTAGTTATTTTAGCCACCAAACTATTTTTCCTACGTATCTCACCATGTATACATTTTTACCTCTGTTAACAATCTGCTTGCATTATTGTAAATGACAAGCTATTATTACTTGTATAAAAATGTGCTTTTCTTTACCATCTTTAATTGTATAAACGAATATGTGCTTACTGTAATATGTAATTCTTACTACTTATAATTGGAGTTTTTCTCCCTGGGCCTCCACTGTGAAAGGACCTGTGTCCAGTTGGACTTTCCCGGTAAACAAATGTTAAATAAATAAATAAAAATGAAATAAATAAAATGATTATTAATAGGTTAGTATGGAAGCATGCCAGCAGTTTTAATAAATCTGTTTGTTTCCCAAATAGCTTGCTGCTGTTATTATTCTGTCAGATATGCTGATATAAATATGTAGGCTGGTAATACATTCTATTATCATGTAAACTAATGTTCTGCATTACCTAAATAAAACAATAAACTGGAAATAAAATGTATTGTTTTATAGATTTATTTGTCTGTTATGAAAGGTTACTAGTCTTTCCATTTTTTTTTTGTGGTAAAATGTTTTATAATATACAGTTCCACCTGCCTTCCAAGACTGGAAATTTAGCCTGTTAGCAGTGACAAGTTAATGTGTGCAGTCTACACAATGAGCTTTTATATGCTTCGTGGAGTTACTGTCTCCATTTGGTTAATATTGATGCATTTATTTTGTGCTATCTGTGCAACCCATATGGTGACTGAAAAGGATGTGATGACCAGGCCACTTGCCTGATTAAGAATTTGTTAAATAAATGCAAACATTAAATAAATAAATAAATAAATAAGGCTTTGCTGTCAGTAGTGTATATAAATTTAGCCTGTCCGTGCTTTGAATGGGAGAACATAGAATGGCTTAAAACAGATGGGGTTTACTCATCTGAGGAAAGGGTGGATTTATTCAGTTTAGAAATGAAGCTGTTGATTGAGGATTTGGAAGAAAAGAAGGAAGGCTGTGTCAAGGGTATATCAAAAACTGGAAGAGAGAAGCCATAATTGGGCAATGTTTAAAATGCAGATTTTGGGTGGAGGATTTTAGGTAGGTAGATGCATGATAGCAGAGTAAGTTACCTCCTTTAAATCCTCATACAGATTAAGGGTCTGTCATCTTTATTTAAGAGTTCTAGCTGTGGGCTTTGATCCCTACGCTGAGGGGATGATAACAAAAAGGGCCTGTATGATGATGGCCCATGTAGTGATGAATTAAATGAATTTGCCTATTGTACAGTCAAATAAGTTTTCATGGGATAGCCAAACTTTCTTGACTACACAAAGTAAGGTATGTGTACAGCCTTCCCTAATGTAAGTTAGGTGGTTACAACTGGTGATTGTGTAAGGATAAAGTGCACGTGGGGTGGTATGCATTTGAGAATTGGAGGTACACCACCTTTCTGAGAATGTTAACGCAGGATTCTATACTCCTTGACCAATAAAGGACCAGCTTCCTGGGGGAAGTGAAAAGGATAAATGGAGGATATGCTCTGTAGTAATAAAATGAGGTAGCCTTAGTCGATATTCAAATTGAAAAGGTTAAAAAGATTCAAAAAGTTCAAAACTGTACTGTATATAGACTCAAAATAATATGACCAGTTCTTCATGCCACTGTCTTGCATGAAAATGTTAATTTGTCTTGGAATAGTCATTAAATATGATAAAGAACATATTGTTTTGTTACAATATATTTAATAGAATCTGTAATATGGATATAGATGGGAATTGCTTAACAATGTAAACACTAAAGTATGTGTAAATAACTTAAATTGAGAGGTTATGATGATTACACTCATGACCAATTTGTCTTGTCCAATAATGTATGGCTGAGAATACAATTCAGAGTGTTTTTTTTTTTTTTTTTTGGGGGGAGGATCTCACAGTAATTCTCATTCAGAATAGCTCTCTACTAGAATTGTGAGACTTACATCTGTAAGTCACACACTGCACACCTTCAAAAAATAACGTACACAATGAAAGGAAATTGAGCAAATGTAAAAACCTACCATAACATCTTGAAAGCATTTTTACAAGGAGAGCTGTGTCCACCCCTGTTACTTATAGTCTTTGACTGCTATACCCCAAACTATGAGGAGAACTTCAAGATGTTGCAATTTCATACGTCATATATATTTATATTAATAGTTGTGCTTTTTGAAGTTTGTAGGCGAAATATTTAATATTTCAACACATAAACTTTTAAATAGTTCTTTCTTTGCCTTTCTTTCCATGATACACATTCTATTTTTTTTTAGCTTATCAGACAGCACTAATTTATGTGGTTTATTTATTTATTCACTTTGTTAATTTGTTAGAATGTTGAGTTATATGCACTCTCTGTACTACAGGAAATGTTCACTAACATATTGTACAGATTTCATGTAAATATGAGATTACATAAAAGCTGTTCCACTGTCACTTTTGCCAGGTGTAACTGATATGTAATCAACAACTTTGCCCCTGGAATTCATTAACAACCATGAAGTCTACAAGACTTAAGCGTGTCAGTGCTCACTGAATATGCATGGTGCTCATAACACTTACATGTTTACATTCACCTTTTCCTGGTCAGCAGCAGTGTTGGCAGCCATGAAAGGTGTACAGAAGCACAAGCACACAATGTAAACAAAATGTCTTGCCTATTAGCAAACCTAATATTGAGCACACACAGACAGCTTATATGAAGTAAGGGCAACTTGATTTCTTGAATTAAGGTGCAGGGTATGTTAAATGGGGAGAATGTTCACAGAATGCAATGTTAAACATGCAGCCATGAGTAAGACAGATGGGGAAACAGAATAAATGTGCGCTTGTAATACAGTCAAATGTGATTATGTCACAAAGAAGCATTTTAAACATAAATACTCCCATATTGATGTAATACTAATATTAATAATTAATCCTGTTAAAATTCTTGATACATACACAGAACTAAAAATGGACATGATAATAAATGTACAATGAACACAATTCAACATTGTAGCAAAGGGAGTAAATTTGATATTAATGTTGATAACATGTCAAGTTAAGATAACAGCAAGGTCAATGGATATATTATGGGCTATTCACATAGACTGCAGTTACTAAATGCAACTTGTACATGTGTGGAATGTATGTGTAATAACTGATTGTATTCTACACTTCATCATATATATCCAAGAAGTAATAACCCATACAGCTGATGTCTCATGCAAATCAGACATGGACATGTTTTGCCATCTGTTGTCATTTGACAATGATAGACATGGGGTATGTTACCATGAAACACATATTAGACAAACATCTGTTTTATATTCATGTACATCTTAAGCAGAAATATAATTAAACAATAGCTCATAAAGTGGTGCAGGTAATGCTGGATTTACCCAGGGTTGGTGTGGTTTAATTATGTTGAAGAAGCCTGCATGATCAAACAAAGCCAACTGTGTGTACATCCTGCATTACTTACACTCAGGAGTTGGTTATTGCTGTTATACAATGACATTATTTAAGGAAAATATTGCTTACCTTATAATAGAGTTGTGTTATAGTCATGTTCATTGTGTCATGGTTTACACATTTGTCATGGCAAGTCATGTTAAAGTCCTTCAATCCTGATATGCATGATATAGGTGTCTTGTGAAACACATGGTGGACAAAACTAGTTATTGCTGTTGAAAACATGGCTTATGGAAACAGTTTTCTATCACGGAGTTTATTTGATGACACAGAAGGGTATGTAGAGATGAAAAGCAGCATACATCTTTAGAGAAACAGTTAGTTATTTACATCATGGCTTTACTGATACAGAGACAAATGTGTTACATTTTCAAGGACAGGCGTTCTGTGAGAGATAGATGAGAAATTGGACATCTAGGATATAAAGCTCACTTGTTGCTGCACCTAGCATAGAAAAGTGGTAGCTGGCAACTAATGTTTATTTCATTTATTTTTACATTTGTTAACTGGGTTAGTCTGTTTGGGTTCTTAGAAGCCCTTTTTCAGCAGAGACCCGAGGAGTAAAGCTCCCCCCAAAAAAAAAAAGTTTAAGTAAACAATAATAAGAACAAAGATAAACACAGATCACGTTTTATGTATACATACTTCTGAAGTAATTACATAACATGCAATAAAGGAATATATACAATGGATAGACATACAATACAATACATATATGGAAATTTTCATGTAGTATGGCAAGAAACTAAGCAGAAATATGGTAAGACTAAGATCAATACATTGATGAACCAAGATACTTGGCATGAAGTAAGTAAATATACAGATAAAGTTGTGTGAACTTTGGAAGTTAATAAATAAATTAAAGAACAATAATAAGGGATTATGGGAATTGAGTGCAACATGTTGATAATGAGGTATTGTGATACAGTCGTTCATGATGTCATGTTAGGTATTTTCATTTTCAAGAAAATTTTCAAGGGCCTGTGCTTATGAATGAAATGAATTGCAAAAATCACATACTATTTCATCAAGCACTGTAAAGATTGATATTTTCTATAGTAAGGAGATTAATTCCATCACTAAGTGTTGGCTATTTACAATTGCTAAGGAAAGTGTAATAATATACATTAAGAAAATGTGCAGCCAGCACTTCATCCAAAGGATTCATACATAACTTAAAAAAACACTTTAGCAGACATCTAGATTCGAACCTTCCAAAACTAATCTACAGACCCGAGTTAACAAAACTACAGAGAAACTCATACTGCGCACAGTTCAAATACAACAAAAGATTGACTTAAAGAAGACTGCATGGATTAGTCATCATTGCACTTATGACAATTGTAAAATCCCATAATGTGCATGTTATATCCAGTAGCCTAAGAAATATGAATAAGTAAAAAAGTGATGGTAAAAAAGTGGGAACAGATAGAGACATGGAGACAGTGATACAAGCAAAGAATGTTACATTTATTTGGAGCATTTTTAACATCTTTGTGATGTGTTACTGTTATGTTTTTCCTGATAAGTAATCTGTCATTATGTACAATCAAATGTTTCCAGTATGGAGCAAGCAGGGGTTGAAAAGCAAAAACGTGATTTAAGACATAAGCAGGATAATTGTGGTTTACTCGATATGTAGACAGCAATTACACACATGATAGTAATATCAATAAAACATTAAATATGACTTTCACATATTTCTGTTTTTGAACCCTTGGTATCATGCCAAAAACAGTTTACAGACATGTGAATTATGCCTACACATCAGACAGGAAATGTTACTTCACAACTTTATTTTTTTTTTTTGGTTGAAGGTACAGTCACAAAACGAGGCAATCCATATTTACATAAAGTGTACAAATAGCCAGAAGCATACTAAATAATCCAGTGCAGAATGCTTCCACACAATATTTGAAATTGGAGCATCTCACATGATATGTAGCCAACTCTTCAGCTTGTTCAAGAGAAAATTAGCTTGACTGTACATAGCTAAGCAGAGTAGTGCGAAGGATACCAGAGCAATGCCTATGAAATCAAAACCTCGCCATATTTTACCAAGAGCTGTTCCCTCCCATTTCCCCTAAGTTACAGGTGCTATTTACAACCAGACATTGGGAAAATGCTGTGAAGAATGACTGATGACCCAGAATGGGGAATATACATAGAGAAGGTGAGAAGGAGGGAGGGACCAAATGCATAATGACAAAAGCAGGATAACAGTAGGCACAAGACAATGTGCAGGCAAAAGCTACAGATAAAATAGTCTTAGAAAAACAGTCAGCAACAGTTGAACATATTTCTGGATAAGAACCCTTGAAAGTATACAAAGTGCAGTCTATCAACCTGAGCTTTATCTTAGCACACCACAAAGGAACTCCTACTTCAAACAGCTTGAATCACACAAGTAAGGGGACTGTGAATGAAGCAGAAAGGAGAACAGAGAGAGATGGAAAGAGAAATATCAAGGATTTGGTTTATACTCCATTTAGGACCATCATTATGGTGTGTTCTTAGGTTTCTCTTCACTAGTAATCTATTATGTTGTGCGCAATAAAGTGCCTCATATACGGAACGAGGATGGGTGGGAGAGCAGAAACAAGATGAAGACATAAGCAAGATAAGTGTGCTTTACTGAGTCTCCACATTGGGGATGGTATGTTAATGATATCTAACTGGAGATAAATACACGTTTGGAGTTAAATATAACACAGGAATTTAAAAATGCCATACAGCTGTAGTTGAACCCATGACACTATGCACAAAACACTAGTCTGTAGAGGCAGCAGTTATCTCAGCATACCACATAGGAACTTCCAGTTTATTACATTTAGCAGACTAAGAACTGCTAGACTAACTGCTTTAAAGTAGTGCCTTTACTCTGGATTCCTACATGGCAGTGGATTTAAGCACCTTTGTTTGAAATGAACATTGCTAGTGCATCTAAAATTAAATTCTTCAGGCCATGGGAAGTTAAATGCCATTCGCTGTTACTCGGCACTGTTGCAAGATGCCAACCTTCATGCAAATGGGGAGAACAAATGTGAAAGCTTTTCCTTGTACATTTCTGGCCATGTGTGCAGTGTGCGATTCTATTTTCTGGCCAGATTAAACACGTGGAAAAAGGACTGATAGAAAAGTGGAAAAAATTGGGGAGGGGAAGCAGTCACATGGTAGAACACAAGGGAAGACTACAGGAATTTGTAGGATCATGGTGGGACTGCACCATAGCTATCCACTTCTTCATTTGTATATAAAACCAAATATAGCTATATATATCCACATATATATATATATATATATATATATATATATATATATATATATATATATATATATATATATATATATATAATATATATGTGTGTGTGTGTGTGTGTGTATATATATATATATATACACATACATATATATATGTATATACATATATATATATATATATATATATATATATATATATATATATATATATATATATATACATATATATATAGAGAGAGAGAGAGAGAGCGCGCGCTTGTTGAGAAACAAAAAGAGATTTAGATCAGTAGCATGTCACATTGCTTTTTTATTTCTGTGCATAAGCCAACATGAGGAATAAATATATACTCCTTTGCCACATCCAGATACGATGGGTAAGCATTGTGATGTCATAAAATCAATCACAATGACATGATATGACAAATAGAATCAAATATTTTACTATTCCATATCAGATATATGCTTTCATTTGATTCTAGTTCAAAGTTAATAACTGCATTTGCAAATCTTAAAGTGTTAATGTCATGCAAAATTGCAGTTAATATCTTATAAATGCTATCTTGTAAAAAAATTATGTCTGCTTTCGGGTATTGAACCCACATACAATTATTTACTTATTATTTATTTATTTTACATTTGTTGACCGTGATTGTCTGACTGAGTTGAGTAGCTCTTTTTCAGATGAAGCCCGGGGAGAAAAGCTCCACAATATTACAATGTATTATATACATTTGGTTTATATTTGAAAGACAGATGACTAGATAAAATAGTATTTACAGAGAATAGCTGGCAGAGATGAAGCAGGCAAATACAATGTTCAGTAATTCACTACATAAGATAGTCAACCTAAAACAATCTAATATCACAATCTTATTTTTCAACTGTTATAGTGTTGTATACAAGTAGTAAATACGTAGGCTAGAGACATTTATAATATAACAGACCTAACAGTAGTAGTATACCAAGGGCCATGGTTTGACTGTCTAGGGTTAAGGTGGGTGTGTGCAGAGGCAGGACCATTGAGACTTTAGATATTCTCTTGCTGCAGCTTTAAACAGATTAATATTTTTCAGGGACCTGATTTCATATGGAAGTTTGTTCCATGATATAGAAGGATGGTAGCTGTAGAGGTTACGACCAGTTTTGGTCTTGGGTTTGTATATTTGTAGCAGGTCTTGGTCAGAGCTGCGTAGTGGCTTGGTGGGGTTGTAATATGAGATGAGAGGAGATAGGCTGGGGCAGTAAGATTTCTGGTAAAGGATTGAGTACACTATGAGGAGCTGAGAGAGAAGAAGCTGGTGGGGAAACTTTTAAAAAAATGTATGTGTTTTAGGGAAAGACAGTGGTGAGAGTTATAGGTTTGATGTCTGGCAAATCTAGCTTACTTGTTGTAAGTTGTCTCTAATTTGTCAATTAATGTAGAGTTTAGATTTGTAAAAATGTGAGAGCTATAGAATAGGCTAGGTAGGAGGTAGCCAGGAGAGAGAGTAATTTTAGCTTTGTTAATGAAGAACCTTTTGTTTCGATAGAGGAGCCCAAGTTTTTGATTTGGTTTTTTTGATACTGTTGTTTATATGCAAGTCAAACTTAAGCTGATCATCAATTATGACTCCTAAAAGTTTTGTGTTATTTTCAACAGTGATGGAGGTGTTATCTAGGGATAGTATAGAAAAATTGGTTTTGAGGTGAGTGAGGTTTTTAGCAAGAAAGAGAAGAAGTTTTGTTTTTTTGGGAGTTAAGAACAAGCTGGTTTTGAGAAAGCCAGGCTTCAACTGAGTTAAAGGATTCTTGGGTAGCAGAGATAAGATCAGAGAGAGTATCAGAGAAGGTGATGACTGTAGAGTCATCTGCATATTGTATGAGGGAAGAAGAGAAGGGATTAAGCTAATGTGCTCATTGACTAATGTCATAACAAAGAGCTATTGTGGCAGACACGTAAGCTTGATATAAAAGTTGACTTAAGCCTGCCCAAAATGATATGCAGTGACTTGCATTCAGACATGATGTATACTCTGAGGTGAGTTAGTCTCTCCTGATGTACCTCGTAGTTTATTGCTATCTCTGTTGCAATGGTATAGTAGAGAAAATTAAAAAAAAAGCATATATAAAAGCATAATGAATAACTGTGGTGGCTGGCTAATTAATGCCGTATCATAGACAGGTGTCAGTATACTTACAAAACTGAGAGGTGTTTGCTGTCTTAATTACATCTCCCATTGGCTTAGGAGGTTCCACTTTGGCCTCTTCATGTCACTGTAGTGGTGACAACATTGTTCTCTAATGTGTGGGATGCTAATTACACTGGAGAAGGCCTTGGACAAGCTAATTCAAGCCTCATCCTTATACTGAGACCCAATATAATCCCCCTACAGCAGCCTCCAGCTATAGTACTTTATGAGGAGTGCCACAAGAATCCTGGAGTCCTTAACACCCCACCTTTATGCTTGAAATGGGGCACCATCCCTTCCTAACCTGCATCAGAAATATGGGTTTAAATTAGAGCCAATTCAGACCTCATATGTAACAGCTTTTACACAAAGATGCACAGGATTGCCATCTCCATCTGTGCATTTAAGAGCACAAAAATGGCTTAGTAGACAAATTGGCAATATTTGCATCAAAAAAACACTGAAAGTGTGAAATACAGCTGTGTGATTTGGCCATTTGTGGCACTCAAACTACTGATACATGTTCCAGTATTAAACAATGAAATGCTTTATGGTGTCTCTTATAATAGTAGTTGGTTGGAGGAAAAATGGCATGACTTGTGACATATTGGCCAGCTGGGGGTTACACACTGTTAAGATTAGTAGCACCATATGGGAATTAAACCCATGAGAAAAAAAAAAGATAAAATGTTAAACTTTGTTTTTTAAACTGTCAGTGCCACAGGGGAGTCTACATTTTAACATGGTAATTAGAGGTATGCTAATTTTAAAATAAATGGATATATATTTAAGAGATGCCTCTATGCCTGTGAATTTACTTAGTTTTGGAACAGCATTTCTATGTAAAGGGCAGTATTTGTGTTTGTAAATACATTTTAGATGCATGCAGTTACATAATCTGAATAATAAATGGTGGGTTACATGGCATACATACTTCAAAAGACATACTGGCATAAGCACATACTTCTAATATGTGACAATAAAATATTGTCTACAATACACCTATTCATGTGCATTCTAAATTAAATGACATCATTCACGTTTAACAGAATTTACACACATTATATCGGGCTTCTGTAGCAAGCTGTAATGCTATATTTGCTGCAATAAATATAGCTATGATACTCATTTGCATTTATTATTACATTCCTAATCAAAATGTGACAAATGGCATTTAGAATTTTTCAAGAACTGAATTTAAACCCTGTGTCAGCTGTCCTTTTTTGTACGTTACCAGCACTTATACCTTCTGACACAGAGAAAGTTTCCTAACAAGAGCCTTTTCTTCAATGAGCACTATCCAGAGTGCTGGCAGATACACAACAACACCAGGCTTGTTTGTGCTACAGCAGGCAACACAAATCAAAATGTACACTTTTTTTCCTTAGAAAGTGAACCATGTTTGTCTGCTGCTGAGAAGAGTGGAAATGAAAAAGGCATTGTAAAAATAATTGACAGCAAGAAAAGCAATCTTAATTTAATCACAGAGTATAGCTAGCAATGACCAGAACAATAAGTGCATTACAGTGACATAATCAGCCTTCTCGTATATTCTTGCCACATGAGAAATTTAAAATCTGACACACATTATCAGAATTGCAGTTAATGACAAATAATGAGAAATTAGACAGGCAACAGTTCACATGTTGTTAGCAATAGCTGAGTTTTAAACAACAATACAATGATATCATAAAATATGTATTCAGACCACACTTTGTAAAGTTAGTAGGTACCTGCATTCAAAGCCTATATCGCTTGTCTTATTTCTCCAAGCTCAATTCAATTAAAACTTGTGCCACAGAGAAAATTATCTACCAGGTGCATTTTCTTTACTGAGTGGTATCCAGAATACTGAGTGATGTACATCTATGCCTGAATCATTTGTACTACAGAAGGTAGCCCAAATTAAAATGTTCACTTTTCTCCTTAGGATGTAAACCATTGTTCACTGCTAGGGACTGCTGCCAGTCAAGAGTCTGCAGTGCCAAATAGCGTACAAATGATGTAGACTAAAGAAAAAAGAACATTTTGTTTAAATAGAGGAATCTTTCTGAAACACGTAGCTAAAATGTACAGTGCTGATGTTTCTTCAGCTTTGTTGCCTTGCAGCATGAACCATATGCTCCTTAAACATCATTATGTTCACACAAACAGCACCTTTCTGGATTTGATCCACAGTACACTTGGGTATTCACAACACACCCTGGAGAATATTATTATGTGCCACAGACACATCTCTATACTGTGAAGAAAAAAGTAGCTTACATACACTCAAGATGTACCATAGTATCAATTGGCATTACAGGTGTAACAGAACCAAGTTCTGAAAATTGTCTTGTGTAATTTGTAGTTAGATGTGTGTATGCCTGTGATACAAGTAACAGTTAAGCTAATATTTTCTCAGACAATATAAAATAAAAACTTGCAACATTGCAGCTTTTTTCTTCTATTTATTTTGTGAGCATCATTCCCTTGTCTATGCCTCTCTACCAGTACTGATATGTGATTTACCTGCAGCTGATATATGTTTCATTGAGTAATGAACTTCCTAAGAGTTACAGACAAAATTTACTCAGAGGCACAAATTGTTGTCATAAACAGCTCTAACAATGTTAGGAATGTTGTTCTACTAAGGCATTCAATGTACTCACAGACATTCTTGCAAGTTCCTTTCCCTGACAAACCCTCAGCAAATATACACCAAGGAGGACTGACAGTGGAACCCTGATTGTTTCTGCAGTCAGGCTAATCATTCAAACTTGCAAGCTCATAGCAGATAACACTTGTTAGTGCTTGTCCTTGCACTGATAGGATCATGCATGCAATTGTGCCGGCCCTTATACCATGCTTACCTGCCCCACACTTATTGCAGTTTATGTAATTCATGAATGCTAAGGGGTTCACGCCTCATTTGCATACTGTTAGTGGCTGGAGGACTGAATCTGTACTATATAACCGTAATCATGTAGATAAGGAACTTGGATCATAGTAGAAGAGGCTGTTTGGATCCAAAGAGCTAGATACTGTTGTTTGATTTAAAACTTGTTTCTACCTTGATAATTGACTTTCTATAAATGAAGGTTGTTTTTAAAAATTGGATGTATTTTAACCTTACTGATGGACTGAATTTCACAATGCAACTATTGACTTTCTGTCTGCATTATCTTCATTGGCTGATGGCATAGCCAGGTATATCAGTTATTTATTGAACCTTAAACATGTTACTAAATAAAGCTACCTTACACTTAATGAGATGCTAAATCTGTGAAGCTGACAACTATGTGCAGAAGACTGTTGTATTACTTATTAGTAAGGCCATGGGTTTTTGCACTACTAGAAAAAAAATATGTTTAGCCTGTGCTGTATACCTGGATGCCCTCCACTGGAGTGGATATAAGACAAAATTGTTTCTCCATTTTTCCTCGAAAGGTGTACATTATTTTGTTTGTGCTGTAATGTACCATAGTCTTACAGAAATGCTTGTCCTGTTAGCAATATTTTATAAATTCCTTTATTTGTTTGGCAGTAGGGGGGATCTGTTTTAAGTTGTGTGTACTTATATGGAGCCTAACTATTTCATGTACTTTGTGTATGATGGCTGGATACATTGACATACATTTTTGGTTTGTCGACAATAACTTTTGGGTTACATACTTTTTTTTCTTTTATGTCTCCTGTTATACAGGGTATAGCACTGTAGATATCTGTATCCTGTAAACTGTCATACAATGACGCTGATAATGATGTGAACATTGAGGCACTATGTCACCATGGGTCATTAGTCTTAGAAAGAGGCAGAGGTGACAAGCCCTCCTGTGATCGTATCTAAGGTCAGGTGGCCAATGTTGATAATGTGGTTAGAGGAAATGGACATACATATTCCAAAATAACACATAGGGTCAATGATATGATCACAGTGGCCAGATGTTTGGCAGCTGCAATTGCCTGGGAATGTCTGGCTATGGAAGTATTCCTGCTTCTGAGCCACCACTGACTGAAACAGAGGAGTTCCTGTCCACTGTCAGAGATTCAGAGAGCTCAGCATTGGTGGTCAGAGGAATTGTTGATGTTGATGCTCCTGTGGAAGACAACTCAAGTGATTTTACTGCAGAACTTCCAGGTATGTAATATGATTAAATAATTGTTATTGCAGATATCTATACACACACACACACACACACACACACACACACACACACACACACACACACACACACACACACACACACACACACATATATATAAGCATGTGTGTGTGTGTGTGTGTGTGTGTGTGTGTGTGTGTGTGTGTGTGTGTGTGTGTGTGTGTACATATATAAAGAGAGAGAGAGACAGAGAAAAGGGTGAGAAGAGACAATGAGGGAGAGGGAGAAGGAGAAGCAGGGTGGAAGTCAACTGAACACTAAAGTTTTGCATGAGATGAGTCTTATTCGGCAGCTGTAAAGGTATTTTTTTCTGTTTCTTGTCCCATTTGCTTTGCAATGATTATCATCCATGTTTCATCTTCCTCTCTTATATCTAGGCCCATCTTGTTCTCTTTTTGCATGACCACCTGCACATGATAAGCATACCTTCTGTATTATTTCTAATGTACAACAGGTAGATGTATATGTAATTGAAATACATTTCTTTTCATTGCATTAGCATATCTTAATTTTTAACATACATTTCACATACATATAAGTTTGATCATTGATTATTCTATTTCTGTGTCTGTTGTGTAGGTTAGTTGTTATCATAGGTTGTGCTTCCAGTGTCACTGTGGAAACTCCTACTGCCTGATGTCAGAGTATTGGTAGCCTCTGACGATGATGGTGGTGATGAAGAGAAACAGTCTTGGGATTTAGAGGGTTGGTCTGACAGTGAAGTTGTGCCTGAAATATCTCCTGCCCCTATTTTGGACACAGTCAATATGCTTATGCCTACCCATGACACAGAGACCTTAGAGATAGGACACAGCTGAGGGTGATACAGTTGAACAGGATAGTATGGCTGCTCCAATTATACAACTGGTTGATTAGCTCTGTAGTCATTCAGAGGGCAAGGTGTCACACAGGCTGGTTGTTAGAGGTGCTTAGAGAAGGCCTGATGGCCACCCTATTCCTGATGTTGGTGTATTAGTAGGTGTCTCAAAATGTAGTGGTAAGGACATCAGCGCAAGTTTCACAAGGGCCTCAGAAGAGAATACTGAGAGTAATAAACATCGTGCATTCTGACATCAGTACTGTCCGAGCTGCATGAGGGACTCCCAGGACAGAATGAAAGGCACATTGGATCAGGCACTGTTTGTAATGGAACAACTGCTGGAGAGGGTCAGCATCCACATGGTCAGAGAGCCACTGCATCATCCAGTGTTAGCCAATGTGACTATGCAAGATCCCACTCCTATAGTGGCACAACGTCCACTGCTCTATCAGCGACTGCAGTGTACACTCCCAGATATTGTAGGCCACATGGTCATGGTCTAGGACATAGCTGTGATAAGAGTTCATCCACCAGACATCACTCACATTCAGGTAGCATCACAAATTCTAATCAGGGTCATAGGACTATCAGTGTTACTCCAGGCAGAGGTAGTTTTCATGGTTAGAGGTGACAATGCTGAACTGACTAGTTTACCATACAGGGTTCACACCTGTCTGAGATGCCAGGACATATTGCTAGCACAGTGCTTGATTGTGTTCATGCAGACACATGCACATTCAGCAAATACTTGCTCATACCACCTCACACACACACACACACACACACACACACACACACACACACACACACACACACACACACACACACACACACACACACACACACACACACATACATAATGCTTAACTAAGCAGTACTATTGACTGCTATACATATCTTGCCACTGGCCCTGCAAATTGGATACTTAAGGAATAAAGTTTTATTTTATTTGCAAGCACCTAATTCTTTGGTATCAAGCATGCCCTCCTGCCCCCCACCCTGTGGAAGTGATGATGACTGTGATCTCCAGTTTGCATATTTCTTTATGACTTCAGGTTGCATATATGTCTGATGCACAGAATGGATAGCTAATGTTTGCTTACTCAGAACTTTCCTTTAAGGTAAATGTATTGCAGAATCATTTTTTTAATCACCATTCATAATTAGTTGTGAAAAATTGCTTCTGTATCTGTTGGCCCTCAAAGTATGTCTGTTAGTATTCATAGTTATGCAGTCAAAGTAGATGTTTAAGTATTACTTACTGTTATACCTGTTCAAATAAGTCTAACCACTGACGTGGTCTCTGGTG
This sequence comes from Protopterus annectens, assembly GCF_019279795.1. Lineage (NCBI taxonomy): Eukaryota > Metazoa > Chordata > Ceratodontiformes > Protopteridae > Protopterus > Protopterus annectens. Next base: position 326,156,029 of record NC_056725.1, read on the forward strand.
TATACAATGGTTACCTGAAATGCTTGAAGCACAGCATTGTGTAAAAGCCATAGCTATATATTGCAAACATCAGTCATAAGCTATAACTGACATTACTGTACAAATGATTGTAACCAATTATATAATGCTATTGTTTGTGCTGTACATGTTCCAGATTTACCTTGTTAATATTGTGGATATAAGATGTGTCCTTGGGTTTGCCTCTGTCTGATGCTAACAGAACACAGCCATTACATGGTTAAGTAAAAATTGTGCAGTTTTGCCAGCATCAGTTTTAATGTTTGCATGTGCTTAGACTCATAGCTTTTCACGTAGGTAGTCGATATGTTTGCTATCCTTTTCCTTTCAGTAAAGCCATGACATATTGTGCATGCCTAGGTCTACCAATAGCATCTATGGCTGGTGGTGCTCCCTCATACTCCTCATCTGTATCTTTTGGAACTGCTGACCCTGCCTGTGGTACTTGCCCCTACCTGCCCTCGTTAAAGCATTTTCTTGAGAATGATATTGTGCAACATGGAACAAACAGCAAGTAGTTCGACAGACATTGCTGGATCATACTGACTGGCACCTCCTGATGTGTCTAGACACTGAAATCTTGATGTGAGCAAGCCAAATACATATTCTATGATATTCTTTGTTTAAGCATGGGCATCATTGTATCCTTGCTTGGTGAGGTTATGTTGGTTTTTCATGCATTTCACAAGCCAGTATTCCAGTGCATAACCTGGATATCCCACTAAATGCCCATGTGGAAAGTCACACCTAGAAAACCTTGTATTCAGCTCACAGATGTGCTATATGTGTGACTCACAAAAGTCTTGGTTACCTGCATAGACATTGCATATGATCCCCTTTGGCATTACAGAGAAGGTGACAGTTTATAGAGTGGTATCCTTTTCTGTTGACACACCTCCTTCCCTGTTCACCAGATCGGGTTTTATTTCTTTGTGTGTGCAATCTATGGCTTCCAAAACTTCATAGAAGTGTGCTGTTGCATAAAATCTCTGCATTGTTCTTGTCCTCTGTTCTGGAGTATGTGGGAAGCAGATATGCACCCACACATGTTGTAGCATTACATTTAGAAACTGAAATAATATTCTAGAGGCTGAGGCCTGAGACACCTCTAGTATATTCCCTGGGGATCTCTGGAAAGTACCTGGAGCTAGTATATGTAAAACTGCACATTCCTTTCTTTCCACTGGAATGGGTTCTTCATGATTTCCCTGGGGCCTCGAGTGAAGGTTGTTGAGATCACCTATTTCCTCTGGTGCTTCTCTGTCCACCTGGTATTATTTGATAATTTCTATGCCATGCAATCCATGGTAAATCATAAGGGGTCTAAACAGCAGCAGCAGCAACACTTTGAATTAAATCCTGATGCACACATAGGTTATTGATGGCAACAGCAACCCCTAACATGTTTTTTTTTTCCCCTAAGAGTAATAGTGGCTGTAATCCAAAGAGTTTTGGATTTAAGTTCAAATAGCTGCACTGAGTGTACATAATTACTTTACTGGTTCCTGAATAGCTCTGCCATGTCAAATTAGTTATTTAGCATATAATTCAGCTACTTATGCTTTCATTAGCATACTCTGTAATTTACCCTGGTTTTGAGGCTATATACTAAGTGCTGAGCCATTTAAAATCTACCAAGTAATGCAGTGTCATGTACACCACACTCCACTCTCCAATTATAATAGCTGCACTTAGTGTAGCCATTCATGAATCTGCCTGGTATGTGTATCTGACTTCCAAATTATACATCACAATAAAATTGTATTTATAGAGGTTCACTATCATTCTTTGCAGCCTCAATGGTTTATGAACTGGTTTATGATCAGACTCTGTGAACACACTACATTTAAATATGTATTCATATTTTTTCACAACCATACACAGTGGCCAACAATTACTTTTTGACTTGTCTATATATTGTGTTTGTGTGTTTGACAAAGGTTGAGATTCATATCCTACAGGGAGCTCTTCCAGTAGTGATAAGGGCCCTAGCCCAGACTGACTGACATCTTTTGTAGGACTACTGGCTTGCTGACATCATAATATCGCATGGTAGGAGATAATATGACCAAGTTGTTAGGACACCAAAACTGGTTTCTTTTCAAATTAATTTTCACAGCAGCATCAATATGTTGTATTAATTAGCCATAATTGTTACACACTGAACCAGCATCTCAAGCCTTTACAAAGCAAACTTGTCTTCTGAATGTTTCTTATGTAACTTAGCTTTAACATTTTTAGGACTAGGCTCTATTTCATGATCCACGACCATATCATGCATGTCATGCTCACTTTATAGAGTGCACATCTGGAATTTTTTAGGGTTCAGCTTCAAATTATTATGTTCCAGTCCTTCATATAATTGTGTCAGTCTGAGGGTATGCTCTACCTGCATTTAACCATATGTTATGGCATTCAATATCACATCCAGTGGGGCAACTGTGATCCTAAGCAGAATCATTATGGAATATCATCCAAGTGTTGCAATAAGTATGCAGAGTTTTGAATTATCTTCATCCAGTTTCATGTTTGGAAATGAAACGTATTTTCTACTACAGTACCACTTTGCTTAAGGAAGTGTTCTTGATAACCTTATTCCAATCCTGTATGTCAATACATATATGAATTTTATTCAGTCTGAACACAGTTACTGTACTGTTAATCCAGATTTTTGATACAATTTGCCTGGTGATGACCTCCAAATCTTCCAACCATTTGAGCTCTTCATCAGCTTTTTGTCTCATGGTCACTTCACATGCCCCAGAGCATGTTTGCAGGGTGAATATCTGGATTCAGCTTAAACAAGTCATTATATGTATCCAAAATAGCTTTGGCTTGCTCTGACATTAGCTTTGGCTTGCTCTGACATTATTTCTGGCCATTGCACAGTCTGACCACTATCGGTCAGCTGATTTTTTTAAATATTCATGTAAAGTTTGCTTGACTGTATGATTCACATTGACCGAACCTTTGCCCCTTAGTTGTCTTGGCACTGCACTTTCTTTTGGCTTCAAGTTTACACATTTCTCTGCCACTACAGCCATGCACTTCTGTTTGGATTGTATGAATTTGTATTACCATCCTCAGTCTTTGAATGCTGCTACACTCCTTATTACAGTGCTATGACTTTGAACAATTTATGGTTTCTGTTATATGCACACTGACATAGTTTGGTGATTTCCATTTGTGTTTCTTTTTCTCCTTTATGGATGAATCTATGGCATGAGTATGACAACACACAAACACGGAACTGTGCGGCTATTTCTTTGATGCCAAATCTTAAAAAAACTAAAATGGTAGATTCTCTGCAATCTTGACATTAATTAGCAACTTAACTTTTGTAACCAGTGTTTTTTCTTTTACCTCTGTGACATATATGCTTTTGTCCTGCTTTTGAATTCAGGAAATCTGTCATTTGTCCCTCACTCTGTAAGTAAGTATACTACTGTTGCTACTGGAAGATTATCAGGTTCATGTAACTGACATTTCAGAAAGCTGGAAATGATTGAATTTCACATGCAATGTTGCACAATTTATAGAACCAATTAATTGTTCTGTAAAAAAGATTTGATGACAGTTCTTTCAAATAAAATAAATTATTCTTTGATTACTGGAGACTTTAATGGCTGATTGCATCAAAAATTCAGTTTGACGTACTCTGAGTGACATCTTTTTCATTAAACATCAATCATATTTTCTCAGACAAAAATAATGTTTTACTAACCATTCTCATACAGAACAATAAGCTGTAGCTTCCATTGTGCAAAGAGTAGCTGTTTTCATGTTTGGTAATTAAAATACAATGAACTGAAAATGTATATGTGGCAGTAGTTTCCTTCCAGTATCAAATTTTATTCAGAGATAGTTACATTTGAATAGAGGGATATAAAAAGCAAAGACAGAAGCTTGCCATGTGGAACTTGACAAGACTTTTTTATATTAAGCATAGCATATTTGTACACTTGCATCCCATTTTAATTTCTCCAAATGCTTAGGATTTTAGATACCTTGATTTGAAGGGACCACATTCCTAAGTCAGGAAATTATGATTTCACGAAATTAGTATTGTTTCAGCCTGTGATACTATCTAAGACTGCCCTTATCAGCTCCTGCATTGGACCCAGAATTGCCTCTTTCTGCAATTCATATGGGGTTACATGCATTGGCAACCTATTTAAGTATCATTATAAATAGTTTTTATTAGTCCTTGTCTGTTCTATTATTACTGGAGCATAGGATGAGGCTGAATAGATTATAAATGGGAAGAAGCTGAGTATTACATGTGCTATTTTCTGAAAATATCTGCAGTCATTCAAGGGTAGTTAGACAATCGTAAAAGCAAATATTGTCAACCATTTGCATTGGCTCCCTGGCATACTTGGAGAAATCCTTTACAGTGACACAGATAACCAAGCGGAGCCAACATAGGGAAGAGAGATAAGGCTAGGCAATCTTCTACATGGTGACCTCTGCTTAGATTTCCGGCTGCAAATGACCTTGCCCTTCCAAAGGTGTTATATGCTAGTAAGATAGATAGCACTACCAGTACCTGCAGTAAGGATATACATCTGTATTGCAATATTGACAAAACTTGTTGGTAGGATAGATAATCCTTGCAAAGAATCCTTTACCTATCAAGTAAGCATCATCACCATAGCAAACAAAGTAGCTCCCTAACTCTTCTTATATCCAACCTGACTGAGAGGATCTGGATCCATAAATTACCCTCTGGTCTAAACCATCATACCCTTAAAGATAGTGGAGCAAGTAGTGGCTAGGTTCCTGAACCTAGTTACCAAAAAGACACTAGGTCATCATTTTGAATAAAGAAGTCATTCACAGACAAGAGAAATTAAGCAGTTTAAGAAAGCCAAAGACTTATATTAGTTGAAGGAAAAAATATTTATTTGTTTTGTACACGTATGATAGGAGAACATCTTGAATCTTCTAGCTATGTTTTTCCCAAATGTTATCCCTGTCCATAGATTTTCACCAAAAAAGCACATTTTTCATTGAAGTAGACTATAAACATTCATCTTTAGAGTCAATAAGGTGTAAAATGTTTCAAGCTTGCATTATCAGTCTAGACAGACATTTTAATTACTTAAGACATTTAAAGCCCAATTTGTGTCAGCCTAATTTTAAATGTCATAAACCTTGATGATAAATGATATAAAAATAGAGTTATACAAATATGCCAGTTCAATTGTGCATCCTCAAAAATTGTAGAATAACTTGAGAATCCATGAATGTGTCTACCATAAAACCTGCAATAAAATGGACCTGCTCCCATAACATGGTATTTTGTGAATTCAGAAACATGTTAGATGTGATGAAGTAAGACCTTATCATCTAATTTTCATGTATATGAATCACATTTGCTACTGCATAGTGCAGTTCATTGTTGATCTGCATGTCACAGTAATCAACTAGTGCAGCTACATCATGTAACCACAGGCATCCCAACAGTCATGCTTGCAAATACTCATAAGTACTCTTTGAACCCCCCCCCCACACACACACCACAGTCCCTGTACCTGTACTTGAGTTGACCCCTGATCCCAATACTAGTGAAAGTGCCCTTAAGGCACATGTCTAGTATCCCTGGTGGCTAGTGGTTCCCTCCACCTCATGATCCTCATACTACTGGAGGTGCTGTTATGGCATTTGCATTTAGAGTAGTCCCAGATGGTTATTGGTCCATCCTGCCAATGCCTGTAAAGCTGTATGTGCTGTTATGGCAGTTGCATTTAGGGTAATCCCAGATAGTTGGTGGACCCCTACCAATGACTATAATGCTGTAGGTGCTGTTATGCATTTGAATTTAGAGTAATCCCAGATGATTAGTGGTCCCTCCTCCCAATGCCAGCAATGCTGTATGTGCCATTATGGGATTTACATTTAGAGTAATCCCAGATGGTTAGTGGCTTCCCTCTCCCAATGTTTGTAATGTTGTAGGTGTTGTTATGAAATTTGAATTTAGAGTAATCCCAGATGGTTAGTGATCCCCCTCCCAATGCCTGTAATGCTGTAGGTGCTGATATGGCCTATGCATTTAGAGTAATTCCAGATGGTTAGTTGTCCCCCGTCCCAAGGGCTGTAATACTGTAGGTGTCATTATGGCATTTGCATTTGGAGTAATCCCAGATGGTTAATGGTACCCTCTCCCAATGCCTGTAATGCTGTGGGTGCTGCTATGGCATTTGCATTTAGAGTAATCCCAGATGGTTAGTGGTCCCCTCTCCCAATGCCTGGAATACTGTAGGTGACATTTTAGCATTTGTATTTAGCGTAATCCCAAATGGTTGGTTGTACCCCCTCCCAATGCCTGTAATACTGTCGGTGTCATTATGACATTTGCATTTAGAGTAATCCCAAATGGTTACTGGTCCCCCCTCACATTGGTTGTAATACTGTAGGTGCTGTTATGGCATTTGCATTTAGAGTAATCCCAAATGGTTAATTGCCCCCTCTCCCAATGCCTGTAATACTGTAGGTGCCATTATGGCATTTGCATTTAGAGTAATCCCAGATGGTTAGTGGCCCCCCATTCCAAAGCATATAATGCTTTAGGTGTGGTTATGACACTCAAGTTTAGAGGAATCTCTGGTGATTTGTGCCCTCCAATCCCCATACTGCTGTAGGTGCTATTACATTCAATTTTAGTTTAATCCCTGGTAGTGATCCACTCACCCGATCCACATACTATATTTAATTTGCCTCTATTCACTACAGCAATGCGGTGGGGTCACCTGTGCTGATCTACATGTATGAGAGAATTTCTGAATTGCTCACTGTGCAGTTGCTATTTCTTTTTAATAATTTTCATTCAGTACTACATTACATAAATTGCTCTCAGTTCCTGCATTTTCTTAAAACTAAGACCTTCTCTTGAACATTAGTGTGAATTTATTGTTTCCACAAATTCTAGTCATTTCTATGACATTTGTTCATTTCCCTTTCTAAAGACCCACCTCCGGTTCTTTAACCTCCCTTAGCATATTAAGTAATCCTATTATGTCTGGTTTAGATTTCGATTTCTCTGTTCTAGTCATTGTTTTTTTGTTTTTTTTTGTTTTTTTGCCACCAAGATCCTTCAGCTTCATAAGGCCTTACCATGTTTAGGTAATGAGATCCTGTATCCTATTCAGATTTTAGAATATGCTTTTATCTTGAAATAAAAGTGTCCCAAATATGATGGATCCTGGCTGGACTGACAACTTTCTAAAAAACAAAACATCAAACTGGGGCCATCTGTGTGTAAGAGGGGCAAATGCATTACAGGTTATTCTATCTGCTGTCATTCTTCAAATTGTCTATTTAATCAACAAGTAGTGCATTCCATGTTAATAAAAAAATACCAACCCAGATTTAATTATGAACTGTGATCAATGGCTGAGGTTTCATGGACTTCAAGCTTAACTGCATGCTAGTCTGTTACACCTCTAATTTCAATTATCTGCTTGTTAATACTAATTTCTAATGATAACATACCTACTGCGGAAGGTCAGATAGTCCACATGAATGGCTCTCAAATGAGCCTTTTCTCTGTTGTTGGTGCTGTATCTGAGCATTTTTGCAATCATATTAATATTCCTGTCAGGAAAAATAAGTATGTTATTGTGTCTCCTTATGTGACACCAATACACAAGCAACAACTGCAAACTTGTTCATGTGGAGTTGGTGAAAAAAAAATCACCTTTACTAAACTTGCAAATTACACTTCTAAAAGCATTTTTGATTCCACTATCTCCATGTGCAGCATTGCTCCTTCACTCTGTTATTAATTATGCTAAATCCATAGCTGGACAACTAAGAGAAAAAGAAAAACAATCTGCAAGATTAAAAGAATAAGTCATTGCACACACTATGATCTTTTAGCAGACTAAAGCAATGTAAAAACATATTTGGGGACTGTTTAATTTGGATAACTGTAAATGAGAACACACCTGAAGAGATTCATTTGGGGACTGTTTAATTTAGAGCGTTGGAAATTAGAAGATCACACCTGATGAGATGCTTTTTGGCAAGTGAAAGATGCCCTAGCCACAACTTTTCTCAGATAATAGTAGCACATAGTAATCACAATGAGAGGTATATAATTTTAATAATTTAATAGCAAGCATAATGAGAGGTATATAATTATAATAATTTAACAAAAAAATAATTTTTTGAATATATGCAACTTAGAATCAGAGGGATACTGCACATCTTTCCTGTTGTTAATTGCTTGAGGTACAGTAACAAAATGAATGCTTCTAACATTGGGCAATAGTAAACCCTCTCTTGCTGTCACATTTGTTAATTAGATTTCCAGTTTGCTTCATCCATTCACTGATCTTTCAAATCTCAAACATCCTTTCTGTTTTTCTATATCAGAGCACTTTGTTGATCATATTTCACTGAGATTGGTAACATTATTTAACATTATTTCCAAGTTTAGAAGCTAGGTACAGTATATACCTAGCCAACTTTCTTGTAAAATCTTACAGATCTAATCTATATTGTATAACACGCATTTATTTTACTTTTATAAAAGATATTAAGGCGGAGTTGTATAATGGAGGTAGGGTCTGTCATTTTTTTTCTTGTCTTCTTCACCTTTCCTGATCCTAGTGCAAAGCCACCATTCCAGGTATGAAGAACATTAATCACTCAGCTCTCCAGAGTCATATAAAATTCCCTCATCTTCCTCTGGGTCCCCTTTCTCAACTACCTAAGCTCCATGGTTCTTGAAAATTGAAGCCATAGTTACAGAACTGTTTGCTTTGTCAGTTATGGCTGAAACCCACTACAGGATTAGCAATTACTTAATAAAGCTGTTAACTAATTTGCTCCTCTGATATGCTCCTTAGTTCCATTTGTTTTATCTTTTTGCCCTTTAACCTGAAGGGTTTCACTTTTTGTTCTTGTTATTCAGAATTCATACCAGTTTGCTGTTTAGCCTGAATCACAAGTAGGAATGGCAGGCTATGCCCACTAATGTACATGTTCTTCATAAGTTCTTAGTTTATAGGTAATTACTATGCTATTCACCCATGAAGATCTTTATAAATCAAGCCACACAGTCCCATGATTTTTTTGTCATTATATTTTAAGCGTGAATAACCTTGAAATGAGAACCTTTACATGTTGTCCATATCCATGAGAAACAACCATGCTAAACCATGGGTGAATTTCAGCTTACCCATCCATTCTTCCAGATTATATGTGAACGGTGTAAGAGAAGTTTGCTTTATGTGAAGGCAAACATGATTCCAAAGATGTGGCATTCTTTGTGGTATTCCTCCAATATGCTTTATTTATGTTACTAAAAGAGATTTAGAACTCTTAAATGGTAGTTTATGCTTACATTGGACTTGTAAATCTGCAGTATGCCTAACAGGACAGGGTCTGCTGAGACTGTGTATATAATGCAGAGATCAGCTTGCAGTACTCCATATTAAATCAAGAAGGGGGACAATGCTTTGAGACAGTTTGCATAGTTTTTTATGATTAACACCCTTGATTTTCTTAGTAAGAAAGCACTGAGGGCATGCAAGTTGTGTCAAATGCTTGGAAAGGCAATTGCTGTGATTAGCAAAAGGGGCATCATACTCAATAAAAGGTCTGATGAGTGCAGAATACAGTGGAATAATCACAACCCTGTTCCTGGACATCATACCCTTATTACTAACCTGTGCAATGAAAAATCACTTTATTACAATATTGGATATATGCTCATTGAAGGACTGTTCATTGTCTACATAAGTTCCTGGATCCATAGCTACTTTTCAGTTGTCAGCAGTGCATTGTCAATGTCATCATTATAAGAGACTTATAAGGTTACTATTATACATTTATTGACATTCTGATTTACTCCATGGTTTTAACACTAGTTATCGGTTTGGGAAAGTCACAATTTGAGGGTCTTGGTGTCCTCTGGTGAGTTTATGATGACAACAATTTACAATCATCTGTAAACAAGGTCAGCCATAAACCCTTAACTGTAGCTTTGACCTCCAATATGCAAATGCCAAAAAGGAGTGGAATTACAACTGAAACCTGTAGTTGACTGCTAATGACAGGTCTTTTGGAGGAGGTAGGGCAGCTCATCCTATTTTCCGGGGTTTTCTTTGATATCCAGTAAGATACATCGGTATTAATATTTAGATGGCATAATTTATATATAATAACTGAGTGTGGGATGGTCTTGATCACCTCTGTGATGTCTAAATATGCAATGGTATTTTGCTGTCTACACCCATTGTTTCAGCAGTTTTCTCAAAGAAGTCAACCAGGTTAAATATGCAGAATCTGCCTTTACCAATCCAAAATGGCAAAGGCTAAATATTTATAGGCTGCCTATGTGTTTATTTATTAATTCCATAAATATCTTTTCCTAAGACATACAGATGAAGCTGGTCTAACCTATCCATGTATAATTTTCCAGGTCCGTTGACATCCCACATTTGTGCAAAGGGGTGACAGTAGCTGTCTTCTGTTCATTTGGCACTAAGCCTGTTTGGAAGCTGGCTCTGAATAGCCTCTGTACAAGGGCCAACAGGTCCTCCTTCATTCTGGCCACTATGCCACCTGACATGTTATCTGGCTCCAGAAAAGCAGTATTCCTAAGCTTGGACTGTAACTTGAGGACTTGTTCATGCAAAATTTGATAATGGGGGATGTAGATACAAGTATGAGGTCTAGGAATGCAAGGGGGTGAAGTTACCCTTAAATGTATACACTAGTAGACTGGTGATCTCCTATGAGTTAGTGTATGTGATATAATTTACTATGTGTTCTGCACAGTGTTGAGCTTGGTTTCTAAGATTTCTAACATAATCAAAGAAGACTTTGTACTTGCCCTTTGCCTGAGTGACAAATTTTATCTTATATCTGGCTTTGGTTCATCTGATAAGGGAATGTAGTTCCATACTAAGTTTAGCAAGTGCTTTTATTTGCATCTTGAGTTATATTGATTTTTACATGTAATCAGTTTTGTTTTTCTTTTATTACAGAAAAGGTTTATGTTTGGCTCCTAGACTGAGTAGCAATACTCTTATGTTGTTTGCATTCTGTTTTGTTATACTGGAAGTTTTTGAGGACTGACATTGCCTAAAAGGCACTATGGGGTGGACAAAGTTTTAACCAATATATCAAAGCCTTGGAAAGACAAGTACAGGCCATCCCTGGCAAAGCAGTTAAGAATGTCTATTATCTCATCCAAGGCTGATATGTATTGGATCCCTTTGAATGATACCAGAAGCTAAGACAATTGTTGAAGTCAATAATCTTTTATCTTTATTGCAGTATCATTTTTGATGATGGTAAAATGCAACTCAAGTCTGGATTCATACCTGCCTTAGACACATATTCCAAGAGGTGCATTATGTTTCTTTTCAAATAATACAGACAGGTACATCTCATGTCATTTATACCCATGTGTACTATGACTGTGTCATATGTGCACTTAAGATACAAGGACTTCAGTGCTTGGATGATGTGGCAAATCCTGGTACCTGATAGGCACCTGACTATGGTTCACTCCTTGCACAGTCTGATGAGTGGTATATCAATGTGTTTTACAATGGAGTAACCTATGTCTAGGATGTAGGATTGTGTACAGTTTTGTCTTACGGGCTTTTGAAGTGAGATACTGTGATTCTTTAGTGTATGTTTCTAGGTAATTGCTGCCTTTGTTATGTTTTTGTGAAGTTGATGACAACACTTGTTTCTTACGATACATAATCTCCTTAGGAGATTTATGTAGGTTACTTGTAAGAGCCTTGCTATATGTAGGTCTACGTGGTTGGCATGATCTGTGTGTGTGTATGTGTGTGTGTGTGTGTGTGTGTGTGTGTGTGTGTGTGTGTGTGTGTGTGTGTGTGTGTGTCTGTGTGTGTGTGATAGGTTTATTGTGGTGTTATGTGGTACTAACACCCTGCTTGCTATTTGTATTGTTTGCATGTGAGAGAATTGCCTCAAAAGGCATTAGATAACTGCAATCCTCACCCAGTGTGTCATTATGTTTAAGTAGTATGTGGTTGTCAGTATACACAAAACAAATACTACATTGTCTCAGGATGCCCATTGCAACAATACTGGCTAGAAAGATGGTTGGAAAGTTCAAATGCATGGTTTCCCGTTATTTTCTGAGGAAGTTCACAATTAAAATAAGTGGATGAAAGCGCTAAAAACCTGAGTTGGAATACTATTTTGTTGCCTGGATTACTTCTGAGTCTGCTTTAGTCTAGTCCCAATGCTACAGATTTTACTAAATAATAAATGTACAAAAATTACAGAAATGGGCTAAGGTAGAAACTGTCACATAAACACATATGCCTCATTAACAGAAATCTGATTTTACTCGGAAAAATACCTTATGATATGAACACTTGGTGAATCCTGAATCAGTATGAATTAGTCTGTGAAGTCCAGAAGTATTTCAAGACAATGATATACCCACAGGCAACAGTTTCAGCAGCACATACTTAATTTGATCAATGGCACTTTAAAAATCCAGCCAGTTAAATTATTTTCTGAGGAATAAACAGTGCAGTATAATAAATGGTAAAAAAATGAATTTTTACATCCTCAAAAAAAAAAAAAAAGCAAACCAGACTCACCACACTTTGGTTTGGTAAATAAATGTAATACTGATGTCCTCTGACATATGTCTGCAAGCCAGTATATGCACAGTCAATATCAAATATTTGCTGCAGCTTAGTATATGATCCAACATTATTTATTTATGTATTTGCTTGTTTATTTATTTTTGTTATGAGAAACTTTGACAAGTTATTCTACTAAGTATGAATAACTAGAACTTTACCTTAAATTCATTCTTCACTCATTTTCTTCACTTGCATACCACAATAATTTTAAATAATTGTAAGATATATGTGTTTGATTTTTATAAGTTGTTAGGATTGTATACAGAGAACTTATTTATTTTGCTTTAAATCCAAATTATGTGAACATATTGTATTCCTAAATTCTAGAGATTACAGAAACATATTCTAATACTAAATGCCAGAATTGTTTACTAAAGCATCATTCACCATTTGTGCATCTTTCCAGGGATATTACATTTTCTACATAATTGTATATTTCTTTTAACTACTTTATATAATTTAACAAAATAAATCAAAGTAGAATCTGAAAATAGTAATGACAAAATGAATATCATCCTGTATCAATATAAACAACACCAGCCAAAAATTAGTACACAAACCATTAGCTTCCGGGTGAATAATAGAATTCCATTCTGAATTAGTTATCAATTAATGTGAACTGCATTTTGAAAAAGTCAGAGCATATAAAATATCTGTATAAGAAAAAGTCTACCTAACATCTTTATAAAATGCTGACAGAAACATAAAACGTGTTAAACATATCAAAAGTATGCTCTTATGTATGTTATAACTTTTTTAGGATTTAATAAAGGCTACAGAGAAAATAGACTCAGTCTGCATCTACCAAAGGAGCACATTTATATTTGCTATATATCTTCCTGTTTTAATAACAACTAATCTAAGTTCCCTACCACAGTTCTTCACTATGTTCTCCTTTTCAAATAAAACCAAATAATTGTTATCATTATGTTCCTGCATTAACTGGTCAGACAATCCACTGGAGTGATGTATTATTACATTTCTGATATGCTCTCCTGTAATAGCATGTAATACCCTGGCATTCTTTGCTAGTATAACATTTTTATTAGATGCTTAGGCTAAGCATAATGAACACCTGCATGTTTACAGTTCTCTTAGAGAGGATTTTTGTTTTCCTGATGTGTTTATCTACCTGATGTTTTTGAAAAGGAATATAGCCTTTTCTGTTTTTATTAGAGGCAGACTGTCATTATAACTACATGTGCACTGAATAAGAGTAACACCTCTAGTTTGTTTTGCATATAGGTATCTAAGTCTAAAGTAGAAGTAAGACTTTTGGTTGCTGGAATAAGTTTAGTATATAGACTTTGGAAAAGATGTACCTGGGGATTCATTAACATGTTTGTACACTTCACAGTAAGCCTACACGTTTACTTAGTGTTTGCACAGTGAGCAGCGGTGCTCGTTGAATATGCAAATTGCAAAGCAATCCCACACATAAAGCAGTATGTGTTCATAGCTAGCACAAGTGCTGGTGGCCTTGAAAAGGTGCACAGAGAGAGCACACCATGTAAACAACAGATTGTGCTTATGTGTAAACCCGGTAAATGAGCACATGCCGACAGCATACTGCAAGGCAAGGGCTACATGGGTGAAAGAATTAAGAAGCAGGGAAAGTTAAACAAGAAGACTGCACTCAAATACTATTAGCTTGTTGTATGAAGAGCAGTATTTAAATAAATAGTTTTATTTATATAAGTAATCTTGCTCACTTAGTGACACATCAACATGCTGCAAAAGTGTGACAGGGACATAATGTAATGACATAACAAAGGAGAATAATAAGCCAAACATGCGTTTTAAAAGCCATGGTGGTACAGCAGTTGCATTTTTGCCTCAATGTAAGAGGTTCTCCTGTTCGATTCTCGGCTGGAGTGCCTTCTGTCTGGAGTCTTCATTTCCTTCCCGTGGTCGAGTGGCCCACGAAAGACATGCATGAATGGGCGTGCCTTCGCTGAAGGTTGGGTGTCGGGCTGGCAACTTGGCACCATAAAAATCTACTGACAATCATTAGCGGACCGGAGTTTCGCTGTGGCATCCCCTAACCGGGAAAAGCCAAAAAGACAAACATAAGCCAAGCATGCGTTTTATACAAATGTAGTTTATAAACAGCAGTATGAATCTAGTCATAAAACCTAAATGAGCTGTACATAAAACTATGCCTAGACCTAATACTGTGAATGTTCTGTGGCATGCTCAGTAATATTTGTGTTACTTGCACCATTATATTGAGAATACCTAGCTACTCCCGTGTAGCAGGTGTATGGAACTACTATGCCATTAGATTTACTGTGGGAGTGATCAAAGGTAATAAATTACACCCACATGATTGTTGTTAGAAGACACACAAAGGTTAAAGAATTGTAAGAATGTCTTTGCCTTAAATGTATGTTAAATGTAAAAGTCAATAACATTAGACAGCCATTTGGAAATAGTTGTTTTGACACAGGTTATCCCTTGTTACCTTCACAAGAAATTAACATTAAACTATAAATGTGAATGTGGTATATTTGTAACTGATATTTAGTCCTGAAGTGAGCCTTGTTAAAAAAATAGTAAGAACTGCATGACACCACAGTGAGACACATCACACCCAGGTGAAACAGAAATGTGTATTACTAAGTAACCTGTTGAACTTTTATATTGCAGATTCACCAAATATAACTGGTCTGTGATAATTGTTGTTATCCTCTGCCTGTAGGTCACTAAATGCAATTTGCAGATCTTGGCAAAGCCACCACTCCAGAGGCTGATTCAGTTAAGTCCTGACAAAGGAAAAGCAAACAACAATAAATATTTCATGACATTGATAACTTAATGGTCTGTTTGCCAAAGAGTGGGTATCTACTACATTATCATACTCTGCATGCTTACAAGAAATCTTAGCAAAGACTGCAATAACATCAACACCAACACAAACAAAGAAATAAAGTATCATAGGACAGGTCCACTTGCACTTTGTGATGTTTTGCAACATGATTTACATCAAGAAATGTATACGCCCTCATCTCCTATAAAGCCATAGAATAAGAACAAATAATGACATTAATATGTAAATGTTTCTATGAAGTCATGCAGCACATATTATTATTGTTAATATTATTATTATTATTATTATTATTATTACTATGCATAAGCCACTCCTGTCTGTCACAGTCATATAACAGACAGATGTCACCCAGTTCAAGCCCCTGCCAATCATACCACACCTTCTACAGAGCTGTGAATTAACAGCATCTGATACTACAGGTAGTAATGAAGATTGTTCCAAATGACACAAATCAAGGTGTGACATAAGAAGGGTCTTTTGATGTTAATTTATCCAACATAAATTTCAGTAATGGAAAGGAGGTAGCTATGTTAATGTTCAAACAATTTTGAACAGTCCAGTATTCCTGTTGGATGGTCAAGCCACTCATTTTTGTCCACATTGTTTTCTATACATACAGTCCCAGATTCAAACCACATTCTATCGTGTAGGCATGTTAAACAAGTCAATATTAACTGAATGTGCCACAGAAACACTCTTACCACAAACCCTTATTGACTACCATGAAATCCTCTATGTGATGATAAGAGTTTCTACAACATAAAAATGGATAAAAATAGCTTGACACAATGCTGTATGTGTCACGTCAGTACATTTGCATAATATTATCCTTTGATGGAATTGAACAACTGCCTATGTAAATCCACAAAATAACGAGATGTGTATTAACCACATGTGAAGTCTTATCACAATTGTGAGACAGAACCTATATGAAGTCATGACATCAGATCATTGTGTTACAAAGGGAAGTAGTGGGGAATGGCTCTCCCATTGTAATTGTGCACATTACAACTGTGGTGGATGCCATTCAGGTATAGCAGTTTTCTGATATGCACTGATACTATTCAGTCACTGTGGGGTGTGACCACCTACCTATGTGACCACGTAAGCTTCATGATACTGTGTAGAATGAATGTACCACAGGAGAAGCTGTACTACAATTGTGAGATAGTGTGTATTTGAAGGAATTACAATATCTTATTGTTTCAAGATATATTTGTGCCTATAATTTGGTAAAAGGAGTGGTGTGATCTGTCCCCTTATTACAAAAATATTGCATGATGCTAGGTATACCCAAACACACATGTTGCAAAATACAGTCCTCACTGTGATGGCAAAATCATAATTATGCACAGTACATAGATAATCACAGATTCAAACTCATGGCTTACTAAGGCAACAAGCTACAGAAAGTGCAGTTGTGTAATCTGAACTTACCATAATGGGAGATGTTTAAATGCTCATGCTTCTGTTGTAGCCTTACATATGTGGGTTATATTCTGCCAAGGATATAACAGACAGACAGCTTCCAAAGCTTCAAGGCACCCTACTTTTGGCCAAGCTGTGAAGCAGCTTGAACTGAGCTGACTAAAAGGCAAGTTTGGTCACAAAGTCCGTCATAGCTTTCCTGCCAGCAGATAGAAAGAGCTTAGCACTGAATGGGGCAAGGCTAGGAATAACAAAAACATAAATATCCACATCCTGACATAAAAATACACCAAAAAGAAGGGAGATAGATGGAGGGAGTGGCTAGTGCAGCAGCAATCATTCAAATATCTACTGTTATGGTAAGTTTGACTTGCACAGCTGTATTATGCTCTTCATATTGATCACTGCTGCAGTAGCCTTAGCTATATGAGTAGATTACCATAACTAACTATATTTAGGATGTAGAAGAAGGGTCCAAGAGCCTCTGGAGAAGGTTTCCAGCAATGCATGATCTAAACTTAGAGAAGCAATCCAGCTTATAGAGCTTTCTAAAAGTATCTACAAAAGGCCAAGTATCAGCTGCTAGAATGTTATTAAAACCCACACCTTTCCAAAAAGCCATAAAAGAAGCCAAGGTCTTGTCATGGTGAGAATAATAAAAGTTAAGAACCTTAAACAACCATTTCAAAATAGTCTGTTTTGACAAAAGTTATCCCTTCTTCTTACCTTCACAAAAAATGAACGATTGATCAGATGATTTGAAAGATTTAGTTCTGACAAGATAGTACCTGAGTTGTCTGTGGAAATCCAAGTTATGGAGTATCCTTTCTCTCTCATTTTTAGGTTCAGGAAAGATAATAGGAAGATGGATATTTTGGCTTAAACTAAACTTGGATACCACTTTAGGCATAAAAGAAGGATTATTTCTCAAAGAAACTCTGTCCTTGTGGAAAATAAGGTAGGGTTGACTCACCATAAAAGCTTGTAACTCAGGTACCCATCCTGCAGAGGTCAGAGCAATTAGTAAAACTGTTTTCCATGTTTAAGAACCTCAAAACAGCCAGACTAGCTGGTTAAAATGGAGAAAGTGTTAGTTTCTGTAACACAAAATTAAGATCCCAAGGATGAGCTACCGGTTCACTTGGAAGCCTCTTAGGCAAATCCCCTTTCAAGAACATTTTGACATGATTTGAAAGAGGAGGATCCATAGGTAGTAATGCTAAAAAGGATAATAAATGAACCTTAATAGAGGAATAAGAAAGGCCATAGGATGGTAACCCGCACAAGTATTATAAAACCAGAGAACAACTAGCCCTGAATGGGTGCTGGTTATGTCATTTGCACCAAATAGAAAACCTTTTCCATTTGATAATATATGGTTTTCTAGTAACAAGATTTCTTGCCTCCATTTGTACTCATAAAACATGTGCCTAAAAGGAATTAAGACCCCTATCATGCTGGGAGTCAATTAAAGATGATTAATGTCAGGGTGTATCAAACACCCCTGTTCTTGTGTAAGTAGATCCATTCTGTAAGAAAGCATGTGATAATTTTCCCTGACCATTTCCACAAGATGGGAGAATGACAGTTGTCTGGGCCAGAAGAGCGTTAGCAGAAGTACCCTGGATATTAGTGGAAAGTGTAGAAAGGCATACATGTGCTTTCCTTTCCAAAAAAAAGAAAAGACATTTGTCTTCCTGGTCTTTGTGTAAGGAGTCCTGCCACAGAACTTTACCAGCTCATTGTTCAGAGTGGAGGAAAAGAGGTCTACTTGAGGAACTCACCACAGATGGATTGAATCTTGGAAGACACCTGGATCTAAGTTCCTTTCTTGAGTGTATGTCCTGGTCCTGATCTGCTTGTTTGCCACACAGTTTTGTTCTGACATAATGTAGACTACCTGCAGAGTGAGATTGTGCTGTTAAGCTATATCCTAAGCTAACATGGCTAGTCTGCAAAGGGGGTATAACCTGGTTCCCCCTTGCTTTTTGAAGTACCACATCACTGTGGTATTGACTGTAGCCACTTGAAGAGATCCCAGGGACTAAAGATGGTTCAGAGAATTGAGTGCCTTGACCAGGGAAACCATTTCCTTGATAATTATGTGCTTGCATCTGTCCTTAGTGTCCCATACCCCTTGCAATTTTAATCTCCCAAATCTGATCCCCAAACAAAGACTGAAACATCTGTGGTGATTGACTGCTTCGGAGGAGGGAGGAAGAAGGGGAGATCTTGTTTTAAGGATATCTGTTGTCTCCACCAAGAGATTTCTTTTCTGACAAACCCCAGTACTGGGATTTGGAAAGATAAAGGGTGTTGATGCTGGGACCAAAGGGATTTCAGAGACCACTGTATTTTTCACAATTGGAGTCATGCTAGGGGTATCATGAGAATCATAGATGCCATGAGACCCAAAATCCTGAGTATTCCCTCATAGTGACCAACGTCTGAGTGGAAAACATTAGAAATAAATCTAAATAAAGATGTATTTTTTCCTGTGGAATGAAAGCTCTTTAAATTGAGGTGTCTAGTTGATGACACATGAACAGAATCCAGTGTGAGGGAGTCAAGAAAGACTTTTGACTGTTCTCTTGGAATCCCAACCTGTGCAAAAGATCTCTCACCCAAGAGAGTGGCTCCTGACATTTCAAAAAAGACTCTGCAAAGATAAGCAAGTTGCCTAAATATGGATAAATGTGGAATCCCTGTAGCCTGCAATGGGCTGTAAATGGAACTAGACACTTTGTCAACGCAAAGTTTTGGTGCAGTAGATATTTAAAAAGGTAAAGCAGATAACTGATAATGTGATCCAGACACAAATCCTTAAGAAACACCTGAAGTCTGGATAAATAGGAATGTGATGATAAGCATCTTAAGACTAGCATTACCAGGAAGCTTGATAGAGGAAAAAGAAGAGGCAACAGGTTATGAAGTGATATAATTTCTAATTTGTATGCTATCACAAACAGGTTTAGGAAAGAATGTTACAGAACTGGTCTACAAGCATTTTCTTTCTTTGGGACTATGAACATCCTTGAATAAAATCCCTTCCCCACCTGTGAAGGAAGAACTAGTTCTAACACTTTTTGGGACAGCATGTGATAAAGAACAGATGGGAACAAAACAGTCTGATCTGCAAGATGAGGAATGACTCCCAAGAAAGGAAGAATTTCCTCGCACTGCCATCTGTAACCCTGATGAATGATTTTAAGAACCTATTTGTCTGAAACAATCTGCTGCCAAAGAGAAAACTAGAGATTTGTATTTTCTGAAAGAGAAAAGAGACCAGGATGAGAGGGCATCACATGATCATTTGAATAGTTATTCATATTTGTTGGAGTAACCTTGGATTTTGCAGGTTTCAGGTTTCTTTTTGGAACTTCCTTGCCACTTCCTTTTAAATATCAGTTTACCTGAATTTCGAGAATGTTTCTTTTTTCTGAAATTGGAAGACGAGAAAGAAAATCCTTTGAACAATTTGGAAAAAGAGGGCTGAAAAATCTTCATGATTCACTGGATCAGCTTGCCTCTTTCATAACACTTTTTGATCTCCTCTGCAGCAGAGTAGCCAAATGCTCAATCTCTTTCCAAGGGAGAATTTAAAATCTAATTTTTAACATCATTTGGAAATCTGACAATGCAGCCAAGCAAATCTCCTTAAAACCATACCAGTGGCCATAGCCCTGGAAGAAATATCAACAGAGTCTCTCTCTCACACACACACACACACACACACACACACACACACACACACACACACACACACACACACACACACTGCAGACAATGGGTAGTGACCTGTGCAATAAAAGAAACTAAGTTATTTAAAACAGATTTTTACTCACAAGAAGAAACTATAGATAAAACATTCCTCATACTTCTGTGATATGTCAGAATAAACTTAATATATGAGCATGACAATTTAAAATTCTGAAATTCAATGCAGAAGTATACAGTTTTTCCTATACCTATTAATCACTCCCCCATCTTTATTAGAAAGAGTAGGATTGGAATTATCTATATCCTTAGCAGCAGAAAAGTCAACAAAGGCTGCTGGGTCAGATTTAGGAATAGTGTACAAAAATTTAAAAGACAGAGGAACTTTATACATCCTTTTGTCCTTTTTTAGGGAAAGCTGGCTGATTATCAGGATAATTGCAGGCAGTAAGATACACATCCTAAAATGCAGACAGGATAAGAGAAAATGGTGTAGGTTCTGGAAAATCCTCCTGTAATAACTTGTATTATTGTCTGAGGGGCTTGTAAACCTCAGTGTTCTCACACTTAAAATACTTGGACATTCTAGAAATAATCTCAGAGAAAGAGAAACCCCCACAGTGACAATCAGAAAGTGTATTCTTCTCTGAGTCGGAATCAGAAATTTGAGAACAAAACCCTGAATTTGTTGCTGTTCAGATTCAGAATCTTGAGTCTCTTCAGGAAAGAATGCATCTCTCTTTCTTTTACTGAAATTGTTCCACTGTATTTGGCATTCTTCAGACCTGTGAGTACAGTGCACCCTTTGGTATGTATCTAACCAGGCATATCCAACAACTGGAACGTCCACAGAGGTTCTTCACTAAAAGAATACAGGGCACAAGTAATATGCCCTATGCAGACTGCCTCAAGGCCCTATCCCTGTATTCTGTCTCCTACAGGCTTTTGAGGGGAGATCTATGCCTGGCATACAGGGCATTGTCAGACCCCGATCTGATGGACCTCCTGCATATCCACAAAACAAACAGCACCAGAATTATCCATTCTAAAGACTTAAACCTTACCTGTGATATAAATAGGACCTGCTGTAGAGATAGGTATGTATCCCAGAGACTACCATTTCTATGGAACAGGCTCCCCATCCCATCCATATGAAGCAGAGTTCCTTCCTAACCCAATTCAAGAGCAACTTGGACAATTGGATGGGAAACCGTTAATTCATCCCTGATTTGGCACTTATGTCTCTAATGCAAACAGGTAACTGTAAATGGTTCATCTCCGAGGCCCATGCTTACACTTATCAAGGTTATCAGAACTTGTCAGAGATTTGGGATGCATGGCTAGGCTTAAAAAGGCCCTTGTGGTTGTTAACCTAGTAAACACCTATGAACTTATGAACCTATGAAACTACTGTGCAAAAAGGATCAGTAGCCTGAATTAAACCCTGAGCCAGATTAAGTAAATTACTCCTAGAAAAGATATTTGAGGAGGTGTAGATACATGCTTGGTTTTCTGGTGTTTTTTTTTTACAGGAAAAATGGGGCCAACAGAGTTATTAATTGCAGTTATTGCTTAGAAGGGATGGACACAGAATTCTGACACAACAGGGAAAACTTACCTGTTTCCACTCCCAGGATTGACAACAGTAGCTCTTCCTTGCCCACTGCGGGGTCCCCAACAGCCACAGAGAATGTGGTTAACTCCAATTCCATAGTGACTGTAGGTGCTACACCAGAGGGATCTGGGGTAAAAGATGAGTGATCTGAAGTACAACAAATGGCCCCAGTAGATTCAACCACCCACAGCTGAGGCAAATTGCTAGCCTGCTTTGGTGGCAAAGGGTGTTTGTTTAATTGTTTTTCTTTTTATGGCTGGAAGAAGGCCCGACCATGGAACTGACAATGTGGTCCATGGTCAAGCTAAAAATCGTGCCTCTATTCTGTGGAAAACAAGCAACAATGCCAGTAAAACTACCAGTCCACACGTTATTTATTTATTTATTTATTGACAGAAAAATACAGTAAAAAGCACTTTCAAACACTATGGCAGCCCCACAAGACTGAAACAAGTGCTCCATTTTATAAGTACATAACAATCTTGAGACAATCCATTGAAACACAAAAGTCTTGGCTTTAAAATAACTCTCCTGAAGAGGAAAGTAAGAAAAGATCAGAAAAGAAAATAAAAAAATGGAATTTTTTTTCTCAAAGGGAACTTATCTGCCTAGCTAAGGAAAGCAGAAGCCTACCGTCGATCCTCACAAACCTGAGCTCAACATACTCTTTGGTGGAAGTAAAGCTCTGAAGAATTTCATGCCCAGACTTGTCTTTTAGACAGATCAGTGCAAACCTGACAATGTAAGCACATGGAATCTGCCCTGAAGCTTTGGACTCTAGCTGGCTGTTGTGTCCTTGCCAGGATATAACCCCTAAAGCTAAGTCTACTGCAGCAGTGATCAGTATGAAAAACATCATTGTATCAGTTCCTCTTGCCACAGGAGAAGGCTTACACCTAGTTTTAGAAAAAGGCATATTTAAACAAATTGCATTATCACTGTTAAGCAAAAGAGATGCCTTTGCTAAAATGGAAAGAAAGTGAAATCTCTAGCTATACATGTACACGTCGTTACTTATTTGAATATCCACACTCATACTGACTCAACTGAGTACAGGGATCAATGCCTGGTTTCAAACCAACTGCCAAACTATGACCACAATCTAGACAACATTGCATGATTTCCAACCACCACACAAGATGTTAGTTTACAATTATGACAGTGCACATTTTAATGGATGTTATCACCATTGTTTTAATAGGGTGATGTTTCTGCTAAAAGGGAATGAAAGTGGTCAGAGACCCCTCTAACACTGTACAGCTAGACATCACATACATACATCTCATCCTCTTACAGATAGAAATCTGGGAAAAGCCATCAATAATTTGGGGGGGGGGGGTGCCAAAAGTCCAAAACTTAAAAAAAATTGATAGAATAACAGGTTTTGCATTAGCATGAATTTTCTGAAGGTATGAAGTCTGAGACTCTAATGTCTGTCATTATATTCTGACTTCAGCCTTCAACGATTTGCCAGTGATTTGCCAGAAAAACCACAATTTTATAAGAAATGGACCAGAAATCTGAGGGAAAAATCTGGACATTCTGCGAAAATCTGTACAGTTGAGTGGTAGTGGAAGGCATTTGTACACATCATGAGAAAGAAACAGACACTCATAGTAGTCATTCATTGCTGGATTCAAACTACTTATTTCATGCAGGCTGGCAATCACAGGATCATAGGAGATTACTAGGCTATTGACCTGGAGGTCATTTTAAGCCTAGCCATTTCAACCAAATGTAATACAGTATTAGTACTAGTCAGTACCCAAGACTGCATTTAGTGATGGCTGCCCATATCCAGAAGGGTTGTGGGTGCTATCCCTGTAAGAATTTACAAGTGCCCCATCCACTTGTCCAGGTTCCTTTTGGACAGTGTCATAGATGTGCTCTGTTTTACATGAATTGGTAGCCTTTTCCAAAGACATGGCAGCCACTTGGAGATAAATATCTCCCTCCAACAAGTTCTATTTAAGTTGCAAGCCATATTTTAGTCCCTGTAATGGGTAGTTCTAATCCCATTTGATTTACAGATATGCAGCAAATTCAATAGGTTTTGGTTGTGTTTGCTCAGTAAGCCAGGCATAAGTCTCAACTAAGAAGTCTATATGATGCAGAGTATAGTGACAGGGACTTTCGTCGGTCTGCTTTTGGCACATACTGGAGGCTCTTGATCTTCTTTGTTAGAAACGTCTGAGGTCTCTTTAATTGCTGCATTTGCTTAGTATGGTACATACCGAATGGGGTGTTATACTCAATTATGGGCTGGATAAGTGCCGAGTATAGGCGGGGTTGTAACCTCTTTTGTTCTCGAGGTGATGTCTTTACTAATTAAGTGAGCTATGTGGAAAGCTTTCCTTACAACGTTAGACACGTGGTGGTAGAAGTTAAGATAGCAGTCAACCTGTGATGCCAGGTCCCTTAACACATCATGGGTACTTAAGGTATTGCTGTTGCAGATAGCAATGTAATATGTAAATATGCCACAGTGAATTCAAGATTATCTCAGTGCACAAAGGAGTATCTCAGTAGTAATGGTACAATTAAAGAAGAACTCCACCCAAAGTCAAGTTTTTTCTTTTCAAAAAGTATTTTTCCTTCCCTGTAATCCAACACTAAATAGTTCATATACAGAAAAAAGAATAATTTAATAATTCTATTTGCCTTTCTTTTCTGCATCTGTCTCATCTGTTAAATCACAACAGCTACTAAGAGTGGCACAGCAATTAAGTTAGGTCACTTATCCAGCAACAGAGCATTAAGAAAACATTGGCATTTAAATGCGCCTTATCAGTTACAGATTACCAGCATCATACCTCAGATAAATAGTGTAGCCTGGAGTCTGAACAAAGGCAGGGCTTTCAAGCTTCGTTTTCAGATGCAAATATCTTTCCCTTTAATAATATTCAGTGCCACAAAGAAAGAAAGTAAATATGTTCATCTAACTCTTTTTAATTTCTGTTAGCATATGATTTTGCATTTTTTCTGCACTGTAATTTCTGCAAAAAGTGCATGTTTCTTCTGTAGCTGGGGAAAGAAGATTAACATCAAAGACTTTAATTCCAGGTACAGTATTTAAAACTGTGAATGCAACACAGACCATCTTAGCCCAAGTAACACCTATTAATCACAGGGTTCAGATTTCTCACACTTGAACACTGAACTACAGTTCGTTCTTTGAAAAGAACAATTAACTCAACTACATTTTCAAGCCTGTCATTCAAACATTCCTTAAAATGCAGCAACAGAGATGGCTACTAATGACAATCAAAGAAAACAAAGTAATTAAAAATGCAGATCGAGGCTGATAGTGAAAAGTAAGCAGTCACATCAATGTTGTCAACTGATGATAGAGAAAACTACAGTAGATGATCCCCAAATCATAAGGATTTCTTTCTGTCCATCTAACATGACATCAAGAAGGTGAAGACATTGGTTGTAAAACAAACTAATGCTAGCCATGGCAGCCTCCTTCAGATTGTTTTGGGTATAACAAATTAGAAAATAATAGTAACCATTTACTTTGGCAAGGAGGCATTAGCAATGCAGAAAAGTTGCAAGATTTGCTGAAAAACATATGTTTTGCAGTTTTTCAGGTGTAGTTCTCCTTTAACATTATCTGCAAGTAATCCATTAGTCAGTGGTGTAGCTAGAGGAGGGCAAGAGGTGCGGTCTGCCCCATGTGGCACTTTTAGGAGTGTCAACTTTAATACTTTTAATAAAAAGTAATGTTTAAGGGCATTCTTCTTTAAGAACGGCCCTGTAGCATCACATCTGTGTATGCATTGTATTTCTTGTTCGTGCGAATTCTGTAAATATTTGCCTGTAAGGAGAATTTTCTAAACTGCTGCCTGATTTATTTCTTCTGCTCCTGTTTCTGTTCAAGCAAGGAGAGTTTTCTAATTGTTGCCCGATTTAGTATTGTAATTGCTGATTACATTTGTTTCAAGTAAGGTGAGTTTTCTAATTTCTACTGGTTCCTGCCAGATATAATTCTTCTTCTGCTGCTGCCTGAGTGTTGTTTCTTACCCGATTTAATTGTGTGCGTTTTTTCTAATTGCTGCTGCCCAACTGAGTTTTCTAAATATTTAATTCTTCTTTTGCCCGAATGTGAATTTAAGTTTGTGTGTGTGTGTGTGTGTGTGTGTGTGTGTGTGTGTGTGTGTGTGTCTAAAATGCCCCAGTTAGATATAACTGGTGTTTAGTGTTACTCAGAACAAACCCTCTACATTAGGTACAAATAACAGCAGCCTGAATTGTCTTCCCATAACCACCACTTGTGATTCAAGCTCTCAACTGTCCAGATTTTCACAGAATGTCTTGGATGTTTAGCTCATACTTTTGGTCTGTTCCTCTTAAAATTTGTGGTTTTCTGGCAAATGAGTGAGAACTGAATTCACTAAATTATGATAGCCATTTCAGTTTCAGTCAGACTATCTTTCAGGAAATGCATGGTAATAAAAAGCACTTTATTCTAGCAACCTTCTAAGATTATACATGAAATGTTTAAAATGTGTCCCTGGTTTGGGGTATTCCCCCCCCCCCCAATAAATTTTGACTTTTTCCAGATTTCTTGTGCTGCAAAGTTGAATAATTTAGTTGAGTGTCACGTGAATTTTACAAGGAGCTGAGAGTTTCAGGGAAAGAGAAGTTTAGTGTTGTGTATGTAAGTCAATTTCCCTTGTTAGTAGCACAACAGGTAGTATACTTGCTTTTGATACAGAAGGCTGTGGGTTCTACTCCCACAGTATGTAGATGGATTGATGATACTGAAGTATGTTGTACTTTAAAGGGAGTGGATGCTGTAGTCCTGTGAATGTCATCCTTTGGAGGCAATACCTAGTAACTATGAACCTATCAGTTTGCCATCCATTCCCTTTTGCAATGTTAGTAGCTTATCATTTTTTAATGTAACATAGGCAGTTTATTCTTCAAGGGCAAAAAGCACTTTATTTGTAGATGAAACAATGACATATAAAGTTGCTTGCTAGCAGCAACCTCTCCATTAGTTACAGATCTCTTTAATATGGAATTATTTAGATGACTTTTACTTCTGCAGAGATTGTGCATATTTACTGATATTGTTGAATTGTACTGGCGGAAGTTTGAGTAGATTTTTACGATGGAAATATTGTGAACTGGGCAGTTTTGTCATTATTACTTCATACATTTTGTTTCATTGCTTAATGGAAAAATGTTCAAAATAATTAAGTTAAAACACGCTCTAACAAGTGTGCTGCACTATAAAAGGAATATAATTTGATACATGCAGGAAGGTGAGTCAAAGAACACATCTATGTGTGCAAGGGGCCTATGATTTGAAAACAGCCCAAAGGTAGACTTTATCCTCCACTGCCCAGATGCATTTTCTTTGGATGTGGGTTTCAGTGCTGTTTCAATGTATGTGAGTTTCAAGCGCAGAGAAGTTTTAATTCTAAGTCTGTTTTCATTTTAGTTTTCTTCATTTTGTTTAGCAGATGTCTGTCAGTGTTTGTGCTGTAAAACTTGAAGTAAAGTTTTAAATGAAATCCAAGTAATCATTGTAGAAGTAACACATTAATCCGTATGCACATTACAGTGTTTAAGGTAAATGTGGAGAAATAGCCATGTAATGGGACACAGGAATGGCAGTGAGGGGGGATGGCTGTGTAAGGAGGGACCCCATCTGACCATGATTTTTTGAGGGGGCAGCAAACTCAAAGACAGCCTTGGGCAGCACAAACTCTAGCTATGCCACTGTCATAAGTAATGAAGAATCACTGTCAAAGTGTCATCCTGAAAATTCTATATATATATATATATATATATATATATATATATATATACACACACACACACACACACATATATATATATATATATATATATATATATATATATATATATATATATATAAAACAGAATAACATAATTCATCTAGTAAGCTTAAGGATAGCTATGGAATATCAATATAGGTCTGTTATTATAAAAATGTGCTAGCTATCAGTTACAGAGTCTGGTGCAATCCATGAATTTTCTAATAAAAAAATTAATAAAGTCAAAGGGCAATCATGGCCACATCACCACAGCTAACATTAGCTAACAATGGGTGTAGAACTAGCATGGGGAATACAGGTAATGTACACACACACGGAAATAGGGAGACAGAAAAGCAAATTTGGAGTATGGCTGAAGGAGAGATGCATACAAGAGGGTTGTTGGCATAGGAAACATCAGAAAAATCACAGGGGCATGTGTAATTTTTTTTCTGTGGGAATAGGCTACATTTTTATTTCATTTGCATGTGATATGTACATAGTGATATAATGTATACTACTAGATCGGTAAGGAGTCTAATCTCACAACAGGCAACTGTGTGTGTGTGTGTGTGTGCGTGTGTGTGTGTGTGTGTGCGTGTGTGTGCGTGTGTGTGTGTGTGTGTGTGTGTGTGTGTGTGTGTGTGTGTGTGTGTGTGTGCATACAAATATATCCCCTTGCAGCTGTGTACACATGCATGCATCACTTATCTATGTGCAATGGTTATACATGTAAGGCCCTGTGACTACCTGTCAATCTCCCCATTGGCCTCCTTTACAAGGGCTGCTGATGTCATCCACCTTAACAACACTGGCTGACAATCTAGTAGCAGACAAGCTCTGTGGTACATGCAATAATTCCATAGTGCTATAGTTTATAGTACTAGATAGGCAGGAGTTCTAATCTTGCAACAGGCAACTATGTGTGTGTATGTACAAATATATTCATATGCAGCAGTAGCCATATGAGTGTGCAATGGTCATGCATTGTGCTGCCCTGTGACAAACTGCTGGCCCTAAATAGTCCTCATTTACCTAGGCATAAATGCTATCTGCCACCACCTACATTTGTATGTACAGAACACACAGATGACACATATCAAGGGTGGCAGGCCTTGTCACGGGGTATGCATCCATGATTACTCTGACTGTCCCCATTGTCCCTGAAACACCATTCTGCACATAGGCGCCCAGGTAACCTCACATGTATACAGCCATACCTTGCTGATGTCATATTTCTGCTGTGCTGCCATACCATCCTGTGCCATTGTATTGCCTGCAAGTCTCCATAGCTCAGCCACTCAGACCCCTGGAACAGAAACATGCACAGTTATGTGAGAGACCTGTCTGTCGGCAACACTACTGGCAGTCTAACATCATACAACAAAAATACACAACCTTTGATGCTTACTCATGACACATGCCAGCCTACAGGGCCTGTCATGCCCACAACAGCTTGCATGGCAAAACACTACCACACTACAAAACTTACATGTAAAGTAACCTAGTCACCTTTGCATCAGACACATATTTGCATGCCCCAGCATTGATGGCATGGATTTCAGGGATGTTGCACAGGTATCATTACATGCACAGGGTGTGCTGTGGGTGTGCCAGAGGCGTAGGCTGTGCCAAACAGTTGACAGCATGTGCGTGAGTCAGGAAGGGTGCTGGTTTGGTGGACCATGGAGAGGTGCCATGTATGTCTGTTGGTGACTTGCATGTGACAGTGATGTTTGAGTGTGTGCATGTATACAGTCAAACCATGTGCTAGCCCTACATGTGTGTATATTGGACAGCTGTGGACCATACATGGCAGAGTGGAGAGTTCACTGTCTCTGGCCATGAACATGGGAACTGGCTCTGCCAGGAGTGGCACTGGCACCACCATGACTAGGATCAGATGCAGTGCTAGTAGCTGATGGTGACTGCTGTCTGCTGGGCCCCTGTCCCCCACGGGACCAGCCTGAACTATGTGACCATGATCTGCCATGTTGTGGTGTGGACAGCACACTCCCTTCTGTGATGTTTGAGGTACTGCCACAATTGGAGCATAAGTGTGCATGGTGACATGGACTCTCAGCAGATGGTGTTGCTGACCTACATCCATGTGTCTGATTCCTTACTCTAACCAGATGTTCCAGGACAGACAACGTGTGGTGAAACACTGATACTGTCTAAGCCCACCATCTGTCCACTTCATCAGTGAAATGATCCATGGCATCACCATTGTGGTAGAGGCAGTCATGGATATCAGACTGTGCTGCATCCATAATCCTAAGCATCCATCTGGTATTGCATTTGGAATGTGCCTGTGCCTCCATGATGGAACGAAATATGCAGCAAGTGGCCCATGATTTAATACCTGTGACAAGTGGTGGATGGGCAGCAGTCCTCCTCCAAGCACCTCTGTCCATCTGCCTGTGTGGGACCTTGCCAGCTCACTATCTATGGCCAGTGTCTACACTCACTGGTTTTATAGTTGCCACACTGTCCTGTTTGATGCCACCACACTCTGACTGACCTGTATCTGTGGCCTCAGGGGACTGGGTATTTGTGGACATATTGACTGTTTGTGGGGACAAAGGGGGAGGAAGTGGGATGTCAACTCATGGGACAGATTCAGCCCCCAACAAACCCACCTGCACCTCACTATGGCCACCATCATCATAAGAGCTTGATGACACACTGACATCAGGTTGTGAGGGGGACAGACTCCAAACCCTACATTCACCTGTTAGGAGGAAGACAAGATAAGTACATTTCTACCTGCACTGTTATGTATGGTAATACACACAAACACATACAGGTGAGGAGCCACAACTGCATTACACATCCCACATCTTATTTTTGATCCCATGCACAGCACACCAACAGGCCCTTTATAACGTGCACTTCAGGTTAATGTTGCCAGTACAATACACCTGTGAGATAAGCAATATGTCAGTATATCTGATAAACCTACCCCTAAAACACAGTGCACCCTTCATGACCATACTATGCCAGTTATAGTATCACTGCCTCAGGTATGTACCATCTCCATATTGTGCAGGAACAGGCATCTGTGAGTGATTGCCTCCTATATAGCAGGCTGCATAGTCCTTTCACAAAATCAAGTGCAAATGTGTTAATGTTCTTGCAAATACATGACTGTGATTACCCAATCAATGCACTCCAGTTAACTGATCCAAAATTGAACATACAACCTAGTCTACTCTGGCTAAGCATAACAGTTATGCCAAAGTCAAAATGGCAGCCCTTAACATTTTTAGGGTATATATGATCTGTAAAACAACAGTATCACACTTACCAGGTAGAGAACCTTGGACTCCAACCACACTTGATGGACCTATGGAAATGTGAGGGGAGGTGTTGTGAGCAATACAAAATGTGGCATTGTTACAGGGTAATATGTGCATATATCCACATGTACAATAGCTAACGTGATACTGTCTACACTGCTGACATTCTAAGCATGTATGCATAACCATGTGTTAAAACCAAACCCCCTAATGCAGATAGACCTGACACCCATGTACTGGTATGCAGAGGCTGCCATAATGACTGATACAGTATTACAGTGATGAACACAGGAAACATACCTGGATGCTCCTCTGATGTGGTTGCTGTGGCACCCACATCCAGGGTGTATTGGGTAATGGATTCTTTTGAGCAGGTGGTTGTTCCCAGGTTAACCAGGAATTTCTCTGTGGCT
Source organism: Protopterus annectens (assembly GCF_019279795.1). Taxonomy (NCBI): domain Eukaryota; kingdom Metazoa; phylum Chordata; order Ceratodontiformes; family Protopteridae; genus Protopterus; species Protopterus annectens. The sequence goes on from NC_056725.1 coordinate 326,187,800, forward strand.
GACAGTAGTTGCTCTGCTGTAGGCCCTCCACTGGTGGCAGCATCATCTATGGCCACAGTGGCTGACCTTTACCATGCAGCATTTACCATATCTGTAACCCAGTGTAGGACCTGCTCATAGGTCCTGTCCTGTTGGCCTATTTGGTTGACGGCCATGATGAGGTCATCCCACAGTGCTGCATGTTGTTCATGATGCTGGCAACTCCTGGACAGCAGAATGCTATGATGCAGTCTAAGGCCATCTAGGAGAACATTACTTTCAGTGGCAAAAAATGGTGGATGCCTCCTTCAATGTTTCCTCCTGAAAAACAAGAGTGGAACACATCACTGGAACGGATATCTGGACATCCACTATGTACAAACCCTGCACAACCAAAATGGCCTACACTGTTCACTGCTACCTCCCATGTCATACCCTGCAGTCTATCAACACACTACATGTGTGGCTGTCATAAATATAGTAGCAATACTGGTTATGTCTCTATGTGCCATGACAGAGTCTGCTGTATGTCTCTACAGTCATCAATGCCTTCTACAGCGGTGTGTCCCCTATGGGCAAAGTCCCACTACTATGTCATGCAACCACTATCAGACAAATAGGTGTGTGTTATTACAACTACATGGGGACAATCCAGCAACACCAGTGTAGCACAATGACAGACAGCAATGCAAACCTGATCTAGTATATCTTCCCTGTAGGCATCATACCTCTCCAGTACACAGATGTTTGCATAATGTGTACGGGTGCCTGATATATGTGGTCTTTTTGGCATAAACATCTGGATGTCTGCAAAATAATTGGCCAATAATTATTGGTTGTTGTCAGAATATAGAGAATCTGGCTGTCATATGCCAGACCCCTCAGAATATACATATGCAACAGTAATATCTGTTAGTCTATTCATAGTATTACTTTGTATGGCCAATATGTGCACTCTGTCATTGAGGTTGGGTCTGTGTCCCCCCACTAATAATGGCTACGACCTGAATTCCTGATGTAGGGGTTTGCCAGGTATGTTAGCCATAGCTCTCAAGTGATGAGGTATGAATGTCAACAAAACAGTGACTTAACCAGAGTATATCAGGGACAGTCAGGGACACCTTTACAATGTCTGAACTATTCCTGTGTGACATTCACAGACTGAATGTAGCTGAATAACAGTACATCATATGATATTACAGCTACGTCTACCCTGCCATAGACAGTTGATTGCCTTTTGTAGGTAATGCTCATTAACAGGTAATTGCTTGTGCACCAGCAATGCTCATTAACAGGTAATTGCCTGGTCACCAATCTGTTGCTCAGACTCACTAATTGTATCCAAAACAACTGGGTTGTACTTTCATTAGCCAATGCAATGACATGGCTCCACAGTGCAATATTTAAGGCTTTCATGTAGCTCTTGGCCCTTATCCTAGTAGTTGAGATGAGTATTAGTGTGGTGGGGATACTACAGCATCACAAAGAGTAGGTACAAATATTGTCCACTGTTGAGATTTGTGAGGTATGTCAACAGGTTTGCATGCTATGTTTGGCCGTTGTCCCATGATATTGTTAATATCTGGCAGTTCTGTGTTAGACACTGTGGGTTGAGATCAGTAAAGGAGGGAGAGATGTGTGAGTGTCAGACATCATACCCATCAGAATATGCATGCTGATGCAGTAGCTGCTATTCTCTCAGCTCACTATCTTTGTATCGGCAAACTGTAAAACAAGGCCCTGTCACTGGACCTTTGCCCCCTCTTTATGTATGGTTTTGTCTGGCTCCCTTGTTCTGGAGGTGTGAGGTATGGTAGGTCTGTAGCAGATAGCTTAACATACAGCTGCATATGTTTCAGTCTGCAGCTGCTGCAGTAGCCTAGGATATATAGTGGGAAGTGTGAACACTTTGGAGGACAGAAAGCTGAATGTGTAACTGAGGCAGCAGTGTCAGCTGTGTCATTGTGGCAGAGCCAGGGTGAGGGTATCCTTTACAGTCCACTTGAGGGATGTTATTAAGGTACATCTGTTATATAACAGTACCAATCACAGAGTAGTAGTTGACATATAGTTAGGCTACATGAATATGTGCTTTGTTTCCCTACCTACAGGCCTTTGACTTACAAACATGGGAGCAGTTAATTCAGTATCAGCAACCTGTGTGGATAAACATTGCATAACTCAGTCATTATTTGCTGCATTCACAAGAGTGTAATTGAAATGCAACACACTGGATTTGAACCCAGGGCTGGGGGTGGCAAAATGTACTTCATGCAAGGCATTTAACAGACTGAGCTTCTAAGATGGTGTTGCAGCAGCTCTATTTGCAAGATATAGGTGCATGCATACAGTCTGTGACATGTCTGCATCCATCATTATGAGCATGGCTGTCAAAGTCAGTTGTTGTGCAGCAGGATCCCAGTTGTATACATATGTACTTTGCCATTGCTGCCTTAGTAGTTGTGTTTAAAGATGTTGCTGATGAAAGGGGACATTTAACTGTTATCATACCTGTCAAACTGTTAGAGCAAGAACTCTGGACAATGTCATATATACAAGTGGGACAAAGGCCCAAAACTAGGGGAAATCTTTACATATTGCTCTTACAAATGTTGACTGTTGATAGAAGACCAGGATTTGCATTAGCAAGTGTTTTCTGTGGGGTATGAAGTGTGACACTCAAATGTCTAATGTGATTTTCTAGTCTCAATCTTTAATGACTTGCCAGTACTTTGCCAGAAACATACATTTTTTATGAAAACCAGGCCAAACATAGGGGGCAAAACTGTGGAGATTCTGCAACAGTCTGTACAGTTGACAGGTATACCTGTTATCCCAGGCTTCACATACATCCATTTTTATTTATTTGGCTGTGTACTGGTGTACTGTTTGTATCACAGTCCCAAGTTCACTGCCATTTTTCCCATTATATGTGCTTGCAGTCTGTCAGTGGTGATCAGTATGTTACTGGGAACAACTCTTTTAAGTCAGAGCTGAGTGGCCTAGGGGCTAATTCACTGTAGTGTAGTTGATGGGGACCTGGGTTCGAGACATGGCAGGAGTGATTGCTCTGCACATGTGCCTAAACTGTGAGAAACCCATAAGATCATTAAAGCACTTTTAAGCACAATTAAGTAGGTTTGCGTGGCATGCCACTTAGCTCGATGCAAACCCATGCTATAAAGAAAAAGGAGGTGATAGGAAAGGGGTGAAATGGGGCAAGCATGTGGAAAAACATACTGAAAGGCAGGTAGGGATCTGCAGGATGCATGTAGGAAAGGGCCATAGCTCACCATTTCTTGTACAGCAACAACTGCATTTTCACATATTTTGTACACAAATTTGAACCCTCAAACCTCAGAGAGAGGGGTGAGAACAACATAAATGTGTTGTCAAGCCTATTAGACCTAATCCATTGTGTCCAGTGGACACATGTGTGAAACAGAGAGCTATGTATGGGGTGAAAGTGTTTTTTTGTGGGACAGGTGCCCATTTTTTTAGGAGAAAGTGGAATGTTGGGGAAAGGATGTAGGTACATGTGGGGAGGTAAGCTAGGTAGGAGAGGTTGCATTTGCAGACAGACAAGATAGCATACAGGGGCAGTATGTGACACATAAAGGGGTAAACACCTTGGATGTATGGGTAATGCTACTTAGTGCTAGAAGTCCAAACCTCAAAATGCACTCACTCAAGCCACTACTTAACTCATTACATCCGAGTGACACCTGTAGGTGCATCTGCAGTTACCTCCTACTGCTCCTCTAGGCGTCAAATATTACTTGTTCATATTGCAATAATAATTCCAAAAATCATGCTAGATACATGGTATCAGAATATTTTATCTTGAAGACATGATGGCAAACAATTGTATTGATATGTGATCTCAATGAGCATTTGTTAGAATTATAAGGTGATAACTTAATTTTTAAAGGCTCAGGCCACGCCCACTAGGAGTTAACGGTGCACACTCAAAAGGGTTGTACTGGAGGGAATGAGTTAAAATGGAGAATATTAATATTTGTGCAGTGACTGAGACCTGGTTCAAGGCTCCAGAGAGCACCCCTGCATTACCAGGCAATAATTCATACCACACCTTTTGGCCATCTAACCTGGACTGGAACACTAAAAGCAGGGGTGTGTCCATATTCATTAAAGATATCCACATCTCCAGGCTAGTTGCTCAGCATAATGTATCTGAGATTATCCAAGTGCAACTAACTCTGGGCAAAACTGCAATCCATTGTAACTTGCTACATATCCCCCTCCATGCACCAGGATTCCCACTCCTCTTTTCTTGACATATTGGAAATATTAGGATTCAACCAAACACCCTGATAATGCGTGATTTCAACTACCCCTCCATTAACTGGGAAAACTACTCATGTACCAACTACTTAACTCAACACTTTCTGGAATTCATAAATTCCAATGCCCAGGATCAACATATCCACACCCCAACCAGGGGCAACAATATCCTGGACCTAGTCATTAACAACATGAGTGAAAGGTGTTCCACACCTGAAGACAACTCCTCGTTGGTCAGATCTGACTATAAGCTAATCACCCTAGATATCCATATCCTGACCCCACCCCCATCAAGGAAACCACCGTAAAAAATTTCTCCAAAGCCAACTTCATGCTTCTTAAGACAGAAGTGACAAACTTCATGACACCCATGCAGATGGACAATACAGTTACAACTGCTGAATCCTACACAAATGCACTCTATAAGCATTTACACGAGTGCAAGGATCGTGCTATCCCTAACAGAACCAAGATGCATTCCTCCAGAAAATGGAAGCCAATCTGGTGGTCCCCTGCCATAAACAAACTCTACAACAGAAAGAAGAAACTGTTGCAAAAGAGAGTAAAATCCCATGAGTAGAGGAGCTCCTTGGTCAGCCTCAGTAAGAAGCCGAGATCCCTCACAAAATACACCAAAGCTAGTTATGAAAACAAAATCACCCCGGATTCTAAGGACAGCCACAAAGCATTCTATAGCTGTGTCAAGAATCTCAGTGGCAACACCCAGATCTGCATTGAGTTACAGCACAATGGAACGAAAACTACAGAACCAACTGATATTGCCAACATCCTGGCAGATAGGTTCTGTGCTAACTTTACCCCCCTCTCACCCCCTAAAAGGCCCATATCTATGCCGGAAGAATGCAGAGATCCCTGTAATCACAACTACGCAGGTAAAATCTACACTCTCTAAAGCCAAGAACACAACATCCATGGGACCGGACAACATCCCAGCTGCATTTTTACACAAACTTCAGAATGAACTGGCTCCGCACCTAAGTACCATGTTCAATCATAACCTCCCATCAGGTTTTTTGCCCACTGAATAGCACACAGCAACAGTTATCCCACTCCACAAAGGGGGAGCTACCAGGGACCCTGGGAACTTTTGCCCTATTAGTCTAACATGCATGGTTTACAAGGCCATGGAATGTATCATCATGGAACTTATAAACAAATACAATGGTAACCTCCAAACTCTGGACTCCACTCAGTTCGCGTTTGTGAAAGGCAGATCATGTCTCCCAAACCTGATTGACTTCTTTAAAGCAGTCAGCAAAGCCATAGACAAGGGTAAGGTGATTCACATAGTATATCTTGACCTTGCCAAGGCTTTTGACACCATCCACCATTCTGGAATTATAGATGAATTCACTAAACGAGGTATAAATCCCTACATCACAAGATGGGTTGCCAACTGGCTCACTGACAGAACCCACACTGTAAAAGTTGCAGACTTCAAATCCGACTTCAAACCAGTGACAAGTGGAGTACCACAGGGCTCAGTTCTGCGTCCTCTCCTGTTTGGTATCTACTTCTCTGAAGTACAGGCTAACAAAGAAGGTCTCTGGCTAACAAAGTTCACAGATTACTGCAAACTAGGTGCCATAGTTGAATCCCCAAATGATGTGGACATTCTACAGAAGGGCCTCACTGAGACAAATGCCTGGTGTCAGAGCCATGGCTTCAAGGTCAAAGCCAAAAAGTGCATTGTCATCCTCTTTGGTAAAAACTCTGTACCCATGAACTACCACATAGGTGGCAGTCTACTTAACACCAAAAGTGTGATCAGAGACCTTGGGACCCAGGTGGACAGTAGTCTCTCCTTTGATAATCACATTGCCACAGTGGTCAGGAAATCCTTCTACGTGGCACACTGCATCATGAAAGGGTTCTCATCCAGGAAAAAAGAGGTCATTGTTCCCCCACTACTCATCACTAATTAGAGCCATTATAGAGTACAACTCAAATAAAACTAAAATAAAATGCATTATCTGTAGGAGCACCGACACATTTTTATTGAAAAACAACTTCAGTTAGTGCTTTTGTCTCCTTTAATTCACACAGAGACTTCTTAAGACTGAAATTCATTAATAATTACACACATTAAATATCCTTATTAAATACATCACAAGAAAATCATTCAGTCAAAACCTAAAATGCCTTGCCGCATGATAAAACATATCTAAAATGTATCATAACAATAAAAATCTGTGTTTCAACCCTTTTCTTTTCAAATACATAATAAATTCCTTTCTATTATTAAGACCAGGTGAAAAACATGCATTTAGCTTAACTTGCCAGCCGTAGTCCAGCCATCTTAGCTCTTCTTCTATATTAATAATGTTGTTAGTATTTTTAATGCTTCTAACACTAAGCATTTAAAATTAACTTTGCATCTCTTTTTTTATAATATTTGCTCATGACATTATTTTTCATCACCGCTGGCAATAGCATATTTATGCTCATCGATTCCTCTATTGAGCTCCCTGGTAGTTCTCCCTACATAAAACGCCTGACATTCTATGCACAATATTAAATGCACTACATTTTTACTCTTACATGAAAATGTCCCTGTTTTTTAACTATATAGTTACCCACTTCAACTTCACTGGAATGCATATATAAATAATTGTACATATTACAATTGAAGTACTTAATCGTGCCTTTTCTACCTTCAACTAATGTACACCTATTGAGCTTATTCTGGAAGAAATCTTTGTAATTTTTAATTCTTTTTTGAACAAATCTAGGCCCTGTACATATCTTATTGATTATTTCATTATTTGTTTTAAAAATTACCCAATTTCTACTGATGATACTTTTTAGCGCTTTAGAATCCACACTATTTTGTACAGCTAACGCTGTACCATGAGTATATTCTTTACAACTCCATTTGTCACCATTGACAGTACCTCTATCTTCTATTTCCTTATATAACATTTTCTTCATTTCTTTTTCTAGATACCCTCTATACTCCATTCTCCTACAAAACTTCTTGGCTTCTTCTAAGAATTCATTATCATTCTTAGTCAAACGGCTTATTCTTTTTAACTGACCTTTAATTATATTCAATTTTGTTTTCTTGGGGTGGAGGCTAGAATAGTGTAACTACATATTGTTCTGAAAGTCCTTTTTATATATTTTAGATATCAGTTTGTTATTTTCCTTGTAAATCATGAGGTCCAAATAATTAATTCTGTCCATATCATAATTATGCGTAAAGTTTAGATATGAACACACATTATTTATATATTTAAAAAAAATCTTCTAGTTTATCAGTTGAACCTCTCCATATTAAAAAAAAAAACATCATCAATAAGCCAAACCATCTTCACTATATATTTGTTGAACTCACTATCTACTATATTACTCGCATAAAGACATTTGTATAACTAGAGGCTAGGGCTGCTCCCATAGCCACCCCATTAGTTTGCACATAAATTTGTTCATAAAACTATAAATAATTATAACTTAACAACAAATCAATCAGTTCCATCAATAATCCTATAGTATTCAAAGAGAACATTCTTGATCTTAAAAGCTCAATTCTCATTGTTTCCATGCCATCTATATTAGGAATCATGGTATAAAGGGAATTAATATCTAAAGTGACTAACAGATCTGTTTCATTTACTTCAATTCTCTCAATTTTGTTTAGGAAATCAAAGCTATCTCTTATGTATGTGATATTGTTAGGTATCACTTTTTGGAGATACTTATCTACAAGTACTGACAGGCCTTCAGTTTTGCTATTTGCACTTGCAACTATGGGCCTTAATGGAGGATCCTCTAGGTTTTTTCAGTCTGAAGACGTCTCTGTGTGAGTTAAAGGAGACGAAGGCACTAACTGAAGTTGTTTTTCAATAAAAGTGTGTCGGTGATCCTACAGATACTGCATTTTATTTTAGTTTTGCTTGGTACAGTTATTTGTTTTAATTTCCTGCTTTTTGGCTGAGGTAGGATAGGCAGATCAGAAGGAACCAGCCTACCCAGACATGCTGTGGGTATGGAGGTAAAGAAATAAACATAGTTGAGTTATGAACAAAACTATTGTTAGTAATAACAGCATGCCAGAGCATGGGAAATAACCACAATACAGTTAAATGCATATGTGAAACACAACAATAAATAACAGAACAGTCAGTATATTTACAGCATGCCAGTAACGGTTATGGCATAAGGCCAACAGAATAGGTAATTCAACAAGCTATGTTAATATGCAACTATAGTAATGCGTAACATTAATAAAACACATGCCCAAAATAAAGTTTATGGAACGATATATGTTAGTAGTAAACCATAACCAATATATAACAATAATAAATATATGAAGATAAAGGGTGGGAAGAGAGAGAAATACAGTCCATTATTACCATCATTGGCTATATAGTTGACAACAGTAATGTTATCTACTCTGCAGGTCTGTCCTTTCTTTATGTGTAAATGTGCCCTTTAGCTGCTGTAGCACATACATACCCTCAAGTTATCTGCATGGGACATTATGGGCCAAGCAGTAACACCTGCAGGTACACAACTACAAAGAACACTTGCACATCAAGTGGACATTTATAATTACCAAGGACGTCTGTGGGCTAATGTACTGTTTGACAGATAATCATGTTGATGATACATCTCTGACAGAGGGATTATGCAACAATAATTACATTTTGTGACAGTGTGACACTTGAGAGACATGTATGTGTACAGTAGAGAGAGTACACAACTATCATGCCTTGCTTGGTAGGCATGGGGATTGTACATTATAGCACTGACTGCTGGGAACATGTGCATCACATGTAGTAATTGAGTGCATCAACCTTTACAAGACATTCCAGGAATACAGCCATACATTGATTACACATTTTATTTCTTTTATTTTATTATATTTTGTTATGATTAAACCTGTTTCCTTTATTGTATGCATAAATAGCACATTTGTGAAATGCTATTAGCAGTCTGTGGCATTTTGAACAAACAATTATTTACACATACAATGAGCTATCTCACCCATTTACCTGTGTCCTTGTGGAGAGAATTGTATCTGTAATTACACATTTTATTTCTTTTATTTTACTATATTTTGTTATAATTGAACCTGTTTTATTTATTGTTTGCATAAATAGCACATTTGTAATAATAAAAACCAAATAGAGCCAAACAGTGCTTGAAGTCCACCAAACATAAAACGGAAAAAACACTGCTGCGCCTGGATTCACACACAGTCCACTTTATTAAGAAAATCCACACGTTTAGATTGAGTGCTTTCTTCCCTTTGACAAGGGATTTCATCAAAATCTGTTTTTCCCACTCAATTCTCCCCTTCAATACTCAATTACAACAATAATAAAATAGTGACATCATCCAATTAATGAATTAATTGATATAAAAAATCCTTATGTTTTAAAATACAATTTAAAAATACTAAAAAATTGTGTTAAACTACTTTATATATTATATTATAATATATTGTTACAGGGTTGAAATATCAGCTCCAGTCCACAAGTATCACACAACAGTTTATTACAGATACTTTCATGCATTTACTGGTATAGTTTTGAGTTTTTATTTAACAACAGTTTATGTAATGCAGGTGTTGCAATGCAACTATAATTCCACAGTTATTGCAATACAAACTTTATTTCATTTAGTTTATCAAGGTTAATGCTTTACTCTTTCCTGCTTATTGCAGTACATCTGGCAGTAGTCAGTTATTGCAGTCCAGGTCTATGACTACATTCATTGCAATGCAATCGAATCTGTATATACCTAATGGCAGTTAATGCTTTACTCTTTCTTGCTTATATGACTATAGATTGGAAGATACATCTTTACTCACAACACTCATGGCACAACCTGGCTAGGTGTCTTGCATGCACCTCGACATTGTGAGCTCTCACCTTTGCAACTATTGGGATAGAGCACACCATTTTGCATACCAGTTTAGCAGACATTCAAGGTTAAATATTGGAGAAACACAGGTAAATATACTTACACACTTGTGGAACATTGCCCGCCTGGAATTCTTGGACTCAGGCATCCAAGAGAGCCCCCTTTTGTCTTTTCAGGTCATCATGGTAGTGACGACACTGCTCACCTGTGCAGGGGATACCAGCTGCACTGGTGGGGTCTCTTGCCAGCCAGTCCCAGACCTTCATTTTGCCCTCCAAGCCCCAGTAACCACCCTGCATGAGCTGTCTTCATGGTTTTCACTAGGAGTTTGAACATGACCCTGGACTCCTCAATGCCCCACCACTGTGCCCGAAAGTAAGAATTGTCTCCAACACCTGCCATAGTACCCTCACAGGATAGATTTTGCAGTACTGCCACCGACTATACCTAATATAGCCTGTTTTCCAACCCTAACATGTCATTGGGCAATTTTTTTTTAAAAATGCAGCTCATCACTTAGCACCATACAAGCCAGCACAGCTGAGCAGTGCTTAAACTGTTAATGCTTAGCAATGCTTCACAATGTTTAGCAGTGTGCAAACCAGCTATACAGAGCTGCGTGGAGGCAAGCAGTCCCAAGCAATGCTAAAACAAATCTTCTTTAAACAGGGCTTGGCAAAGCTTAGCAGGGCTTAGTGGAGCTTAGCTGAGTGCAGCACATCAGGATTTAAAAATAATTGGCATAATTTGTATTTGGAAAATAGATGCTTAACAACCCTTCTGTATATCCAAACCCTGCATGTACTGCACATACGGCTGTCACTCTAACTATTTGACTACATGGATGTGTAAAATGCTGCTATACTTTTAGATATACCTCTCAGCTATGTTTAAGCACTTCCAAGCACTGAGCTGTGCAAACCTGCTCAGCTATGCTTAAACTTGAACTTTACATTAATAATTAAATGTATCTGGTTTCTATTTTTAGATGTCTGGTGCATGTCAATTACTGCACTGTGCAAACCTCAAAAAAAAAAAAAAAAAAAAAACCAAATAATAAATTTAACTACATTGATATAATGCACTTTGACAGTACAGGGTGTGTTACTGATCTATGGACACAGTTAGTAACACACTCCCTATGCTGATTCAATGACCATTTTGCATGGCTCTCCCTCAGCAATGTGCCATCATTAATATGCATGGTGCTCTACCAAGGGGGAGCCACGTACATGGCCATGGTACCGTCCATGTAGGCTCTACACTATGCCTGCATGGATTTTTATTAAATCTGGCGGGAAACTTTTTTATGGACCATTTCTGGCCACGTGCATTGTGTGAGATTCTGTTTTTTGACTGGATTAAATGTGTGAGAAAAGCTTTGATAGGACAGTGATGAAAATGGGGAAGACACAGGGAAGGACACAGGAAATAGAATGGAGGAATATGCAGGATGCTGTTGTGAGACCACCATAGCTATCCTTTTCTTCAGAACAGAGATGTAGAATTGTACAAAGAATATCATGACTTTGGAGAGTAATCATAGCAGGGATGGGTGACAATAACAGACAAATGCTGTATAGTCAATTGGACCAATTCAAATATGTCAAGATGGCACATAGGTAAAGTAGAGAGCTATGTATGTGGTGTTTTTTTTTTTTGTGAGAGAGGTGCTCATTTTTCCCTCTTTTTGCAGAGTAATGACTGCTGTGGAAGATACTTCAGAATGAAAGGGTCAAGTATGTAATGTTGCTTAGGTAGTAGGTAGCAGGAGTAGATTTGCATACAAAACAGACTGGGATGGTGATGGACACACAAGGCTGGGGGACCCAATGATTGGGATAGATGTGAGACGATCATGTCCAGCTTGAGTACAGTGAAAATCTAGTCCTCACCTTTAAAGCTGTTCTCACTGTTATCACTATCTCCTGTCTGAATTCACTGGGTTAGTGCTGGGCATGGCATCAATTATTCAAACTAAAACAGTACATTTTCAACTCTGCCAATTGGGACATTGAGGGCCCTCTCTATAATACCATCCACCATCCCTGTTAGTTCCTGAGTCATATACTTTTAATTACATATTATACTTATGCAAGTGCACTTTACATTCACTAACACCATTGCTATGCTTAACATAATTTACAAATAAAACAAAAATTCCGGAACCATGCAGAAAGATAAAATTACTGTTTATTTGCAAGTACAACAGCACAGGGGCTTTCACAGTTAACACTGCTTCCTCAGGCTTATAGAACAGATAAACCCTTAAAACAGAAATCTTTTATATGCCTATTAAATTATACTAAAGCAATCATTCAATTAATAGACATTTACTTTTATAGAACCAGCATAACCTTAACATATAAAATGTTCACCTAATACTTTCTGAAGATTCCTTAGCTCAGGTTTCAAGGTAAATATTTCATTCAAGCCTGGTGGGTTAAATGACCTAAACCATAAAATCCATTTGTTTTCATGTCTCCTCTAATATTTTCATTAATATTTTCCAAAATTAAAAACTTAAATGCATGTGTGTTGTGTTTTTTATGTGCTTGTACAATGAATTTGTTCTTACACCCCTTCTAATTTCTGACATATTACTATTAAGCCTATCTTTTAGTTTCTGATTTGTTTTCCCTATATAAAATTAGGGACATTTCATACATCTAGCCATATATATATTAATTGTTTAGTATTACAGTCCCCATGTACTGGACATAAAAAGTTATATTATATAAAGGTTGCTGAAATATATTTTCAGTATATATACACTGACAAAATTTACAACCATTGCACTTATAGGTGCCTGCCTTTTTTTATTTCTATAAATATAATTATGTTTCTTTGAGCCTTTGAGCCTCTAATAACACTATTGCAGATTTTGAGAAATTGATTGAAAACAAAATATATTCATACTTTGATAATAATCACAAAAAATGTTTTTATAGCTTAAACAGTATTGAATATAAAGATATTCAATCATTAATTAAAAATAATGACGTAAAACCTGCTGATAAGGGGAGAAGGATTGTTGTTTTAAACATATTTTTTATGTAGAGAGCATGCTGAAAATGTTAAATGGTTTAGAATATGCACATGTTGATTTGAATTTGGTAATTTGGACTATGAGTATTTTGGCCATGGTGGCTGAGTTCTACTAACCTTAACTTGACTGAGCCAAATGTACATTCTATAATAATCTTAGTTTTAGCATGGGTATCATTGTATCCTTGCTCATTTGAGTTTTGTGGTTTTCTTGTAGATGTCATGAGCCAAGGTTCCAATGCAAAACCTGCATCTCCACTAGGTGCCCTTGTGTAAAGTTACACCTAGCAAACATTACGCACAGGTCACAAGTGTATCATATGTGTGAGTCATGAAAACTGTCAGGGCTACCTGAAGACACATTGTAGATTGTCCCTTAGGCATTACAGACCACCTGAGAGTAGCTAGAGTGGTAGCCTTTCCTGTCAATGTACCTTCTTTCCTGTTCACCAGTTGGAGATTTTATTTCTATGTATGTGCAATCTATGGCCCCCAAAAACTGAAGGAGTAGGCTATTTCATAGTATTGTTGCATGGTTGTTGCTCTCTCCTCTGGGGTATGTGGAAACCCGATGTGATCCGTTGCATGTAGTAACATTGCATTTAGAAATGTATGTTATATTCTAAAAGCTGAGACTTGTGACACCCTTAATATATCCTGTGAATCTCTGAAAACTACCTGTGTCTAGTATACGTAATGCTACACACACCGTAGTTTCCACTGGGATGCGTTTTCCACAATTTTCTCAAGGCCTCAAGTGATGGTGGAAAAGTTGCATATTTCCTCTAGGGTATTCCTGTACACCCTGTATCACTCTGCAATTTCTGTATCATGCATTTTTTCATAATTCAAACAGGGTTTGAACACTATGTCTTCTAGGCCAATCTTTGGCAGCAACACCTTGTATTAAAGCCTGTTGCACATACATGTTAATGATAGTAGTAGCAACCCCAAGAATTTTTTTCTAAGTGTCTGTGTATCTAAATTCCAAAAGGTATTGCAAACTGAAGCAAAAGGAAGCACTGAGTATACATGTGCCCTTTATATGTTTTTGATGGATTGCTAAGTTAGCATGTATTTCAATTACTTATACTTTTAGTAGCATATTTTTCTGCTTGCACTTGTTATGAGGGCAGGCATGAAGTGCCGAGCTGTTTAATGAATACCAAACAGTGCACTCATACACATGATTTCAGCATTAAGTACAGACATTCCTGAATCAATCCCTTTAATGCTTTAAGTTCTGAAATCTGTCATCCTCTTGTACAGCTGTATCTGAATGGAAAATAGCCTAATATAATATAACCTGCCTCCCTTTATATGTTAAGGACAACATGCCAATAATTCCTTTAATAAACCTTCACTTTACAACTGGATTAATTTATTTCTTTTTGATATGCTTATATTTAAATGGTTCATGATGGAGATATACTGTATTTTGCCCCTGAAAAACATGGTTAAATATTAACATCAGTGCACACCATATTATAACAATGAAAATGTAATTCTTTAAGTTAGAAGTGTCTATCCAGGCACCATTTACAGGTATTTCAAAATTTGAGATGTTATCTATAATAATAGCAGTGTTAGTGGTGCACAGGTAGAAAACTCACCTTCAATGCAGAAGGCTGTGGATTCTTTTCCCACACCAAGTATATTGATTACTGACACTCCAGTGCATCATGGTGGGGGGTGCTGCACTCCTAAGTGTGTTGTCCTTCAGATGAGTCGTTAAACTGAGGCCCCATCTGCTTGATTTGGTGGTAGCTCAGGTGGATGTAAAAGATCCCATGGCACTTAACAAAAACAGTAGGGGTCCTGTATTTATATGCAAAAGGAACTATTACAGCATATTTAGATATTTACAGATATTTATGAATGTACAAAACATATTTACAGATATTCATAATTTCTTTTACAATCATGCTTAATTTTCATCCCTATTAGACACCCAGCCATTTTCCCATAACCACAATCTGATTTTACTTAATATTGCTACTAAAATTAATTTATTATTCAACATGATCTCATTTATTCTCTCATTCCGTATAACTCATATGATATAACATATCTTTCTATATATTCTTTTAACATATTCTTTACTTCTTTTCTTATAATATCCATATTTAATTGTATCAATATTTATTTTATCCACTTTTTCTGTCTTTGAAAAAATCTTATTTACATACTTTTCCCAATAATGTTTTTACCATTTTACATTTCAAAAACACATGTTCTGTAGTTTGTTCTTGACAATGTAAACATTCTATCACTTTTCTTTTTTATGTGGCATATTTCCTTTTACTGTTAATTTATCTATTACCAGTCTCTACAAAAAATCTTGACATTCTTTTTTTCTGATTACACCATTTACTTATTATTTTTATAGCTTTTATTTTTTTCATCTGCTAGATTTTCCCATGGTTTTTCATAGTGATGTTTTATCATTACATTCGTATACCATACTTTTCTTTTTCTATAACATCAATTTTTCTTTTCCACAAAAATATTTTTTTTCTTTGTGACATTTTATTCTCTCTCTCTCTCTTTCAGCTTTTCCCAGTTAGGGGTCGCCACAGTGGATCACCTTGCCCGCTCATGATTGGCAGTGGAGTTTTTATGGTGTTGAGTTGCCAGCCAGGCACCCAACCTTCCTCAGAAACACACACATGCATGCACTCAAGTCTAGGGCCAATTTTAGCATGTCCAATCCACTTGCAACATGGCTTTGGGGATGTGGGATGAAACCGGAGCACCCAGAGGAAACCCACACGACCACAGGGAGGACATGCAGACTCTGCACAGAAGACACCCCAGCCGAAGATCGAAGCGGAGAGTCTCTTGCTATGAGGTGACAATGCTAACCGCTGCACCAACATGGCCATCCTCTTTGCAACATTTTATTGCTATATTTAAATACTTCTTTATCTTTTACTCTTTTTACCATACCCCCAAATTTATCATAATTATATTTATATAATTATACGACTAAGCTCACATCTTTTCACCTTTCAATTTTAACACTTTTTATAACTCTAATGAAACACCATATACCACTAGATTAATTAACCATATACCCCCTTCCTCTTAATTTACATCTAAAACTCCTCTTTCTATTGGGTTTACTCTAGAACCTCATATAAATGAAAAAAAAAATATCTGCAATAATTCCTCTTCAGATACGATTGGCAATATAAGTGTACTTGCTTAGTATGCTATTTTCCCATCAGTAATTACTTTATCAAATAAGCATTTTTTTCTGAATGATAGTTTAAATGTTCTCCAGAAAAGACAGATTTGTTTTATTTCTTCTATTTGTTTCATTGAATTCTATTTACATCTTTATTCCCATTTTTTATACCTAGAACTGGATTTTAATTCACTATAAAATATATTCTCCCTATCTTTACTACATCACCTAAACCTTTACATGTCTATTTAAAGCCATTGTTTTCACCTCTGGACACATTTGTGCAAATTATTATTTATTTTATCCAAATTTTGTTTTTGCAATTATTATGTCATCTCCATATGTTAACAGAGCTAGAATTCTAAACTCTTTTGGTGTTATATACCCTGCAGTCTTCATTTTGCAATTTTTTTAAACATGCAATCACATTCATAACTAATGCAAAGCGTATATATATATATATATATATATATATATGTATATATATATATATATCATTGGACATCCCTGTCTTACACCACGCCATTTACAAATATTTATTCTTTATTATTACCATAAGCTGACATACTTGTACCAAATGCCTTAAGGTCTCCTATTATTATTTCTGCTTCTTCTTGTATATTCATTATTTATTTATTTATTTATTTATTTCCAGTTTGATGACCGGGGAAGAGCCCATTTTCAGTGGAGGCCCGGGGAAAAAAGATCCATAGTACTAAATAAAAACTACATAATTCAAAGTCAACAAAATACAATACACAATTGCAAAGCGTACAGTAAACAACTTGCAGGTGTTAAATATCCAACTAAGCACAGTTGAACTGCAACATATATACAATATATAATACATATTTACATGTTTGTAGGTTGAGAACAGTAGTAGAGAGTAGAGTTTGTTCATAGGTTAGTATTGTCAGGTAGTAGTCTGTATGTAGTTATCAAGGGATTGATCCCTGCTAAGTAAGGAAAATGGGACTTTGAGTGTGATAAAAGTGATCATGTGTTAAGGAAGTTAGGTAGGTAGAGTGCAATTGCACTTCCAACTATGGGAGAGGTAGGAATGGAGCTGGGTTTTGAAGAGTTCAAAGTTTTCAGAGGTTCTTAGAGATGGAGGGAGAGAGTTCCATGTTTTGGCTAAGGTGAAGGATAGAAGTAGCTGACCAGCGGAACGATTTGGTTTATACACAGAAATTAGGTTTTGGTGTGCAGATCTTCGGGTCTGTGAGGGGTGTATGAAGGTAAGAGTTTAGCAAGTGTTGGACATGTATTAAGTTTGAAAATAAGCTTGTGAGCAGTACAGAGTTGGAGGTAGTCCAGGTAGTTGGGAAGTTCTAGCCAGTGCAGCTGGTGGAGAGGTATACAGTGGTGAGTAGAGTATTTGGATGAAGTTGCAAACTTTGAGATTTTGTTTTAGCAGGTTTCCAGTTTAGAAGAGATGGAGGAAGATAGGTTGGTTAGTAAGGGAGCACCATACATCAGAGAGGGTAGTAAGTAGGTTGAGACGAGGGTCTGTTTAGTTGAGGGGGAGAGGAAGTGTGAGTTTCTGTACAGCATGCCAAGTTACTGATGGGTTTTCTGAATATTTAGTTGAATATGGGTATCGAATTTTAGATGCTCGTCAATAGTAACCCCAAGAAGTTTGGCAAAAGGAACACTTTCTATAGTGGATTTATCATGGCTGATAATTTTGAAGGAGGTTTTGTCAAGAGGGATAGATTTTGATGGGGTGAATAGTAGGATTTTTGATTTCCTGGCATTTAGGGAGAGATGATTTTGAAGCATCCAGTTCTCAGTAGTTGAGAAAGCAGTTTGTGTTTTAGTTTGGAGCTCAAGGAGGTTGAAGGCAGAGCAGACTAGGGTTGAGTCATCTGCATATTGTACTATTCTGGTGTTGGGAATTGATGTGTGGAAATCATTAATGAAAATATTAAAGAGCAATGGGATGAGTATGGATCCCAGGGGTACACCGGTTGGGGTTGGAAGGAATTCAGAGGTACCAATTTTCCATTTCACAGCCTGGGATCTATCAGAGAGGTAGCTGCTATACCAGGTAATGGTGTTTTATGAGAGGTTAAGTTTAGAAAGGTGGGTATGGGAGACAGTATCAAAAGCTTTGGGGAGGTTGAGAAGGACTGTGGATACTTGATTTTCGGAGTCACGGGCATGGTTTACTATGTCTAGAAATGAAAGAAGAGCTGTTACTGTGCTATGGCCAGGATGGAACCCATGTTGTGTTGGGGTGAGGAGTTGGTTATTTATAAGGAATGGCATTAGCTGGAGGTGGATACATTTCTCAAGAATTTTTAAAATAGGAGATAGAATTGCTATGGCTCGGAAGTTGGAGAAGTTATTATTTTTGCCTCCTGTGTGGGGGGGTAGGATAAAGGTGGAACACCACAGTTTAGGGACATATGATTCCTGTATGGATCTATTGATGAGTATACTAATGGGAATGGCAATGCTGTCTGCTGCTAGTTTTAGAAATATAGAGGGGATGTTGTCAGGGGCATTGCAGTAAGGCTTAAGTTTAGAGATAAGTTGTTTTATGTATGATGTGGGGATGGGTTTGAGATGAAAAGTAGGAGGAGAGTTTAGGATGGAAGACCGGGGAGAGAATTTGAAATGGGGGGAGGAGTTGTTGTTAGTGAAGGTTTTGGTGAGTTCTGCTATGGAGTTAGTAAATAATGAATTGAACAGTGTAACTATTTTTGTGTCAGATTTGCTAGTGTCAGGGCAAGGGCTGTTTTTGGTGCATGGATTAAGAAGGGAGTTGATGGATTTCCAGAATTGTTTGTGGTTTGTGGAATGAGTAGTCTGGAGTTTGATATAGTATAATTTTTTATCCTGTGTAATATGTTTTTTGGCTAGGTTGCGGAGTTGTTTGTATTTAAGAAGGGTGTCAGAGTGCTTACTGCAGTGATAGAGTTTCCAGGTCTTGTCCCTTTGTAGCATGAGAGTTTTGGTAACCTTAGTAAGCCAGGGGTGGAATTGGTCTTTATACGTTTTGTTCTTGGAGGGGCTTGGGAGTTTAGGGTATCTAAGAAGGTTGAGTTAAAGAGTTCTACAGCTTTATCTAGAGGAATGGTATTTAGATTGTCCCAGTTTATAAGTTTGAGAGAATTGGAGAAAGTTGTGGCATTAAAGTTTGTGAGATTCCGAGTATGGATATATTGGTGTAGGTGAGGAGAGGAGGGAGTTGATCTATGGATGAAGGCTGGTAAGTGATCGCTAATGGAGTCTGGTAAGGTGCCAATGTGGGAGATGTTATTTGGATGGGAGACAAGGAGCCATTCAATATGTAGCCTGGGGTTATTTTTATTGGGTCTGGTTATGGCATTAGTAAGTTGGGAGAAGTTATATATAGATTGATGGATATGGTGGGATTTTTGGCAGTAATTTTGTTCCAGTCGATGTTTACATCTCCTAGAATGTATGTCTCAGACTTGATATTGGTTGAGGCCCATTGAAGAATTTCCTCAAGAGTATTAATATTGTTCCCTGGGGGTATATAGAGGGCTATGACCCAAATGTTTTTTTTATGATTATTTAGTTTAAGGGTGCCTATGACTAGTTCAGCATTGTTGAACTGAGGAATTGGATTTTGGTAGGTGGTGATGGAGAATAGGCTGGAGTAGATAAGGACCACTCCTCCTCCCTTCTTTTTTGGGTGGTCATGTCTGAGAGCTTGAAATCCTGGAGGTAGGATATTATCCATAATTTCTCTAACTATTGTTAATAATTCTTGACAACCCTTCCCCTTTATAGTGCAAATACTATCTTCTATAATATTTCCATTTTAGTTTCAAATCTCTTTTGTATTATTTTCATAAGGATTTTATAATTAGTATTATTCAGTACTACTGGCCTCCATTTTTAATTGCCTTCTATCTTCCTTCTTCCATGTGAATTTAAGTATTTTACTATATCATTCTTTAGGCATAAAACATTCCTTTAACCACTAATTCAAAATTTAAAAAAAATATTTTTTTCCAATCTGTTAAAATTTTATACATTTCATACCCTATTCCATTTGGTCTTGCAGCCGAATCTATATTTACTTGTCTTAATACTTTATGTAGCTCATTTAAAGAAATCTCCTTTTCTAACTTTTTATTCTCTTTTTTTCTGTTAACTGTTTTACTTTCCATGCTTTTTTTTTTCACTGACTTCTTTTTTCTTCAAACATGTCTTGTACATACTGTATTTCACCATTCATAACCTTTTCCTGAGTACTTTCTATTTCTCCTTTTATATTTTCTTTATTTCTGACATTACACTAACATCTTCCTTCTTTACTAATCTGCTTAAGTAAATCAATACTTCTCTTATTCCTTGTAAAAATGTCTTTGCTAATATAAAATTTTTGTATTTTTATTGATTTCTTTCATATAATAATTTTTCTTTGTCAAAGTATTTTCTATCCTTATATTCTAAATCTTCCGATGAATTGTTCTATGTTCTTTTATACTTTTTCTTTCACTACTTTTCTCACATCATATTGCCACTGTAAAAACATTTTTTATATTTTTCCTTAATTATCATCAACTGTTCAGACCAATTTTTATAAAATGTTCTCAATCCAATATGATCTTTCCATAACTGTATTATTAATCTCTTTTCTTCTTTATTCCATGCCTGCTTGTTTACCCTTTTGATAATATACAATAATTTACTTCAGTTCTATACATACCCCTTTTGTAAGTTCATGATTTTTTGACCCAAAGTTTTAATTTACCATATCTTATAACTTCTAACATTTTTCTTATATCATTTCCTTTCTTTTTTACACTTGTGTCTTAAATCACATTTAAAGCCTCATATTATACTATTCATATTTATCAGTACATAGTCTAGCATCTGATGAACTAAACTTTCCCTTTCTTTACATTTAGTATAAACATATACTAGTATACTTCTATATAGTTTTTTTTTTTCATTTTAAATCTACAATTGTTAATCTTCCCATTTTTACGAAAGTTATGTCTAATATCTTTACTGCGTTTCAACAGAATATGGCTATTCTAGAACATCTCTCATTTCCCAAATTCTAGATTAGCTTCCCTCCCCATAGTTTCTATGTTTGTAATATTTCATTATTTGTTAAAAATCATGTATTGTAATATAATTACATCTACATCACATATATTGCACCACTCCAAAATCCCTGTTCTTCTTTCTATATTTTTAATACTATTCACATTTACAGAAAGCACTCAAATTTTTTTTCCCTTAGCATCATGGTGTTATATCAACCCAAAATCATTAGTTCTGTGCATTGTTTTTCATTTATTTCCTTTCTTTTTCTGTCTTATCCCTTTAAATTGTCTTTTTCCCTTTTACCAATAAATATATTTTTTACTACCTCCCAATTTATGTCTTCATCAATTATTTCTGAACCTTCTTCTATATCCTCTTTATTTTTTCTCATTTAGTTTTTCTTCTTTTTCAACTAATTTTAAAATGTCTTCTCTTTGTCCGGTTTCTTCTATTTCTTTTGTTTTTCCTTACTGTCATTTTCTTTTTTGCAATTCATCCATACATTTCCAATTTTTTAATATCTCAATTCACATTTTTATGCATCAAGCCCCATTTCCACTCAAATATAGCATTTTCTATTTCACAGTTACTTATCAAATGCCCTTTTTTCCATAAAAATTGTTTTGGGTTGTCACCAGCATTTTAGAACATCCATATTCCCCTCCACATTTATCATGCAAGGTATATGAATATATTTTTTCTTTCTATTTTAACGCAATATTACAATCCCAACCATCATCCATAAAACCTCTTTTATCATAAACCTTTGCAATGTACAAAACTTCTTTATGTAAAGTTTTCAAATATCCTTTAAAAGTCTCTCTTTCCACCTCTGTTTGAAATTGCACATAAATTTTCTTTTTTGTTTACCTGTTAAATGCTTTTATCACATAAAGGTTGTGTGGGTGACATTCATTCTTTTTTCATATTCTCCAAGAAAATTTTCATTTGAAAAAAAGTCTCAAATATAATGTTACAAAATGTCTCTTTGTTGATAAGAATAAATGTTTATACCTTACGTGTTTTTACACACAAAAGAGCTATTAAATTGTCCCACACTTCATACCTGTTCATTTCCTTGTCTTCTTTACTTTGTATCCTTACCACATTTCTGTTTTCTATTTTCTTCTGCATTTTTTTCTGCTACTGCCCTATTGTGTTTTTACATGCTTTCTTTTCTATCATACCACTATTCTTCAGGATATTCTCTGCATCTTCCTTTTGCATTTTCTCCATTTTGTCTCTCAGGAAACATTAACTTCATTTTCTGTCTCACTGTGCATCATTTCCTTAATTAAATCATCCCACAAGCCTCTTGACTGGAGGGTTGTAGTTATACATCCATCATTTGCTGGCTCATCTCCATCAAACATATTTCTTTGAAGCATCTCCTCAGAATCCTGCACACATTCTCCAGTCTTGGTATTTGCTTTCTTCTCCATTTCTCTGACTAGTCCATTATCTCCTTTTCTCTCTCCATCTACCTCCCTGTTTCTACAGCCTGCCTCTATGCCTTGAATGGAAACAGGAAGTGCTCCGCAAAATGGGTCCCACTCACAGCAATGATGAGTAGGGAAGTTCTCTGAAGCTCTGGCCAAATTTCCCCTAATAGTATAAATATTATCTTGGATTTCCTCTGAAAAGAGGCTACTTGGTTAGTGGGGCTAACCTGGTAAACAAAGGATAAATAATATCTAGGTTATTATGAACTCCTTATCCTCTTAGATTAGTGTTTTCCAAGATATACATCATCACTTGTTTTACAGCTCCACTACATCTCACCAAGGTGACTTTTTCCACTTTAAATTGTATATTTCTTCTAGACTAAATGTTTGTTTTGCTTAGAGTACCTGTAACTATTCTCTGTCATCATCAAATCAGAAAGTATACATTTACATTTTACTATATTTAATTTAAACATTTTCATAACTGTACATCTTTAACAGGGTCCATAATAAATAATTACCTCTTATTTAATTGTCAAATGATTATTTGAACCTAAAATATCTAAAACCCTTGGGAGGTCATTAGTCAGGCATTTCTAACTCAACCCCCCACATGCACACATATACATAAGAGTAAGCAGGAAACACTTAAACTGCAGGATTCAGTAAACTCCTGTAGGCTCCATGTAGAGCCTACATGGAGTGTATCCATGTTCATGGCCATGATGTGCTCTTGGCAATGTGAAATGCATATTAATGGTGCACAGTGTCTAAGTGAGGTTTTGTGGTGCGCACTAGCAATGCTGGCCGTGAAACCTCATAGAACACAGATAATAAATCAATGTAGAGGAGAGTGCCGGCGTCCCGCCCCCATACCTTCTAACCTCCTACTCCTTTACAAAATCATCTGTCTGCATTCACTGCCTTCCATCACAAATGATTATTTCAAAACCACAAATTTTATGAGGAACACCAGAAAAATTCCAGCCAAAACCATGGAAAGGCTGTGAGAAGATCTATACAGTGTGATTTTCCTCCTTTACTTTTTTTATACCATATTTGCATGGAGCACTGTGGCATTTGACAAAGCTTACCTCATTTGCACAACAGGACCACCCATGTATCAGACATGACTCAGACATCCAAAAACAGAAACCAGATGCATTCAACTGGATTGCACAAACCCAGTAAGTGGGGTTGTGCTATGGGCATACCTTCTAATTAATCATGTGTGGTAAAATATGCCTTACAGATAACATATCTTGTGGTGACATGTGCAAAGTGTTGGGCTGCAGTGCAGATGGTCCTGGGTCCTAATACAGGGTATTTAAACTTTATTTATACTGTTGTGACATTGCAGCTTATACAAATAAAGTGTCAGTGTAATGAAATTATTTTCTGATACATTTGAAAAAGGTGCGAGCCACTTAGCATCACTTAAACCAATACACACGTGTTACCATGTTTGCACAATGGTAATTGGTAACCACCTTTTTCAAATGTATCAAAATGAAGACAGTGAGGACTCTAAGTAAGCACAGTTGGAGGGAAAGCTTGCTATTTGAAGGTGAATAGGTGGGAATTATGCATAGACATTTTGAGCTCAACCTTGTGCAGCAATGGGAGGCATTAGTCAGGGAGTGCATTTTAGAGCACAGTGCTGGGGTGTCCAGGAGTTCAAGGTCTTTATTGGGCTCCTGGTTAAGGAACATGGGCCCTGGCTGCTGCAGAACTACACTGGCTCCCAATAAAATCAGAAGCCTGGGATAGTTTGGCCAGGGCCCTTACCAGTCAACTTGTATCCCCTGTACTGCAGAACAATATTGTCACCACTATGACAACCTGTGCTGCAAAAACTGGGATACTCTTGATCACTGGACCAGGGATTGTCAGGTAGGGTGCACCCCAGACATATGTATGTTTGCTTTCCATGTATTACTTGTAAATATTTAAGCTGAATATGGTAGAAACTGGTATTTATAATGCTTTTTCTTTTTCTCTTTTTCCACAGCTGCAGAAGAGAGGGCCTCAAATGTGAGGTCCCATTCTAGGCAATTGGCCAGGATGTGCCAGGAATTTGGTAAGTAAATATAATTATATAAAATACTGTTATTGCAGCATTAACAGTGATAGATGGATTATTTGTTATATCATACAGTTATATGAATTTGGGAATGCATGTCTGAAATGTACAAGCAACTACACTGGTATTAGTCTGTAGCATAGCTTTCAACTGTAAATATTTCTGCTGAATACCCACATTTAAGAATCACTGTTTTGGTCTATTCATTGTAGGATTTCTGGTTGTCTTGGAAGTAATTTATATTGAAGTCAATAAAGAATTGCTATCAAAATGTATGTTAACTCAAATCCTGTGAAACTTTCCATGTGGGTAACAGCAATACTTGAAATATATTCCTAGTTATGGGTCATTGCACACCCATTAATTTATATTTCAAGATATCTTGCCCTAAAAGGTGATACTGTATAGTCTGTAACACAAAGCAACAGTTGTACATTCTCAAATAACAGTGAACATGAGTCTAAAAATTGTAAAAGAAAACAGTACTTGCATTATGTTTTATTACAAAGGAAGAGTACAGTATTACAGTAGTCACTGCTTGTGGGCTCTAATACTACACTCTCAAAATTTAAACCTCAGCTGATTACAATGCTGTTTTAGCCTGTCATCAATAAAAACTACAGTACTGTTAAGTTGTCATCATTATAGCATTTTAAGGGCATAACCCTCTGTCTTCAATGGTCTGCTGTCAGGTGTAATATTTGTACATGTATTCAAGTAATAATGAAAAGTTCTTAGCACTTGGTATTGTAAACAGTCCTGACAGTCCAATGGGTGAGGACTTGAGTCACACTGTTACTTTGCTGATGTCCATGGGACCTCAACCCCCTACATCTTGTGTCCTTCACAGACCCTGTCTCTTGTCTTGTATGTCTTGTCTGTCTGCAAATGCTTCCTCACCTTCCCAACCTGCCCCAGACTTGCCCATGTCTTTTCCACAACATTCCACTTTCTCCTTAAAAAAAGGCATCTGCCCCCCCAAAAAAAAATCCCATACATAGCTCTCCATTTCACGTGTCTACTTGGCACACTTTTAATTTGGTCCAATTGGCTCCACAACACAGTTATGTCATTGTCACTCCTCTCTGTGGTGGTGACAGTCCAAATGCAGCTAATAAACTGCACATGTCCTCAGTTGTTACTGTTAAAGAAATGTATAGCTATAGTTCTTTCCTACACCCTTCCTGCACATTCCTGCTTCCTTTCACTTTGTTCCCTCCCCCCGCTTGCTCCCTATTTCACCACTTTCCTATCTTCTTCTTTTTTTGGGACAGGTGCCTTTGTGGAATGTTGGGAAAGGAACATGGCCAAGGTTGTGGCAGGGAAGCTGGGAAGGTGAGGAAGCATTTGCAGACAGACAAAACATACATGACAAGAGACATGGTTGGTGAAGGGCACACAAGGGGGAAGAACACCTTGTTTGGGGTGGGAGAGGGGGATTGTGGACCTATGGATGTCATGCTTGGTAACAGTGAGAATCAAGTCCTCACCCATTGGACTGTCCTCACTGTCACTTCACTGTACAGTTGGCTGCAATACCTGACATCTGCATGTCCTAGTATTATCCAGGACAATGATGGAGACCAGCATCTCCACTCGGTATAGGCATGCACCAACTGTGTTTCACACAATACTACACACCAGACCTGGCAGTTTAGCTTGGGTGACAAAATCACCCCCTCTACCTCTGCCTCCAGAAGGAACCACAGGCCTATCCTCTGGGGCAGATTTACCTGAGGGAAGAGGCGGCAGGAGGGGTGCCACCAGGCTGCAGCCCAGAAGTGCTGGGCCTTGGTGCCACTGCCAGCCAGTCAGACCACTTGGAACCAGCCTACCCTACTGTCCTTTAGTAATAACTTAACTACAATGAAAAATCCATAAGAAAATAAAATATGACACAAATTAATGGACATAATAACAGTAAATAAAATATAAGTATATAACAATAAAGTAATACAAAAATAATAAATAATATAATTACACAATGAAAATAATCTGAAATGGAAAGATATTTAACAGTAAAACAAGAGAAAATTATACATAATTAATAAACCATAGGTAGTAAAAAAAGAAATATGATAATGAAAATTATGATTGTATACATCATATAACAATAACAATACAAATAATAATAACATAAAAAACAAACAGGGATAAGGGGTGGGGGTAAGAGAAAAAAGAAATAACATTAGTAGCCCCACAGATATATACAAAAATAAGTGTAAATAATGTACACTATTCTGATGCATTTTATGTACAATAATACAAAATGCTAATAACTACCTTTAATAATTTGAATACTACCCTGTTGCTAACACAGAAACACTTTGCAGTTAATATCACATCCAAAAATCATTCTTGAGGGCATATGCTACAGATTTGCATGTTCCATGGACACTGATTACATTTGACAGAAGGCCATATGAGCCACAGCTATAGAGGTCTACACTTCTAATGCTATCAATATAAATACATAACAGTACTGTACATTTATTCCGGATATCCTAAAATAGTATTCTAAACTTTTTTAAATATGGAGAGTGTGGTATTTAAACCCAAAACCAGTGTCTATTGAAATACTTTACCTTTCATTTGTAATGCAGCATATTCCAAGCACTCTTTCCTTTTACACTTTATAGATACATGTTCAATGTTATAATGATAACAGTCTGCAGCATGCTCTTGTTGTCCCTGGTATATAGGTCATACTTTACATTGCAATATTTATGTCAACTTAAATAAGTCCTATCTACTTTGGAAATGTGGATTTCTAAATTACCACACCTGTCTACTCTGTAATACTGGACTGTTGTTCTAAGTAACATATTAACAATGCATGCTTTTCATACCTCTTAACCTGGAAACATCAAAAATCTGGACAAGGCCCATGAAAAATAGGTACAAATCTGTATGCTGATTAACATCAAATTTGCATACAGAACTGTGTAACCCCGTCCACTTCAATGGAATTCTGGAATACCAACTTTCAAATGCAAACTGAAGAACAGACAACCAAAATATGGCACCAGAGTCCGCCTGCAGCCATTCCAATGTCCCATTACCTGTCTATTTCTCCCCATTTGCCATAAACTCAAATGTGTGCATACTGCTTTACATCTACAATGATTATTTGGATTTTATTTTTACATTTTATAGCACAATTCAGAAACACTAATAGACATCACCTAAACAAAGCTGCTAAACAAAGCAATACTGTCTCACAATGAAAATAGACTTGGCATTAAAACTTCTCTGCCCTTGAAACTCACATTCATTGAAACAACATTGAAACTCTCACCACATCCAAAGAAAATGCATCTGGCCAGTGGTGGATAAAGATAACCTTTGGGCTGTTTTCAAATCATTGGCCCCTTGCACACAAAACAATAAATATACATGTGCTCTTTTCTTTGATACACCTTCCTGACTTTATTAAATCATATTCCTTGTATAATACAGCACACTTGTTAGACAGAGCACATTTTAAATTTATTGCTTGAACATTTTTCCAGTAGGCAATGAAACAAAATGTATGAACCAATAATGACAAAACTACCCAATTCAGAATGCCCATCATAAAAGTTTACTTCCACACCCATATATATATATATATATATATATATATATATATATATATATATATATATATATATATATATATATATAGGTGTGTGTGTGTGTGTGTGTGTGTGTGTGTGTGTGTGTGTGTATGTGTGTCTGTGTGTGTGTGCGTGTGTGCGCATGTAAATAGAATGACAGTAGTGTAAGCCATAGGTATCTTGCACAGCTTCCCGTAGTTACTTTCAATTTCAGTTTTTTTTTTTTTTGGTGGGGGGGTGGCAAACATTTTGGAAAGTTGCTAGAATAAAATGTTATCTTATCACAATGCATTTTGCTGCTAAGGCTTGAACCCAGGATCCTGTGCATTACAGTCAGAGCAATATACCACTATGCCAAATCAGCAGTTTCCTGAAAGATAGGAAGACTGAAACTTAAATGTTTATCATTTAGTGAATTCAGTTCTCACTTCTCACCATAGTTCTCAACCTCTTAGCACAACAAAACCTGGACAAAGCCAATAATGGGGGAATATAGCCCCAAAATAGGGACACATTTCAAATACTGATCTTATAAACTTAGAAAATTGCTAGAATACAAGGTTTTGTGTTACCATTTATTTTCTGAATAATATGAAGTCTGAATTCAAATGCCTGTCATTATTTAGTGAATTCAATCCTTCAGTGATTTACCACAAAAATTCTGAAAACCACAGATTTTATGAGGAACAGATAAAAAATATGAGGCATAAATTCAGAAGTGGTGGTAGCTATGGACTTTAGGCACTTTGTTCCCCTGTACCCAAGTTACAGGGTTTGTGCCTGAGTACATCTAGCAACCAGGTGTATTTAAATTGGAGCAAGTGGGGCATTTTCACACACACACACACACACACACACACACACACACACACACACACACACACACACACACACGCACACACACACATACACACATACCTCTACAGCCAAAATCTTGTCTTTCACCCAGAAAACTTCCCAAAAGAGAGAGAATGCTGTTTGCAAGTGAAGCAATCCCTGCTCGCTGATAATAAAAAAGGACTTCCCAAAAGAAAATGCTCACAGATCCAGCAGAAATGCATACACACATCCATCCATTCAAAGTTAGCCAGCCAGAAATGTGTGCACTGAGCTCTTTAGCTCAGTTCTGACAGGCTGGTAGTCCCAATGGAGCTGATGGCATCACTCGGAAAAAAAATTAAAAAAAGCTGGGAAAAAGTTGGAAATGAAAGGGTGCCACTCAGGAATCATGGCACCCCATTATTTGGACCCCAAAACTCTGGAAAAATGAGTAATTTGGTATGGTTAAGATATATTTACTCCTATACTGCTATAATAACAGTACTGTTTGGAAGCATACATACAACTTGCACCTCTCATCCTTCTCATTCTGTCTTCATAGGTCTACACATTCACTGTCCTTTCTGAATTTTCTGTGGGAAAAACAGAACACAACAGAATACCATTAGGAACACCAATAATGAATATATGCAGCTGCTACCTTACAAGTAGTGAGTGTAAGTTATACTTACACATCTGTGGGGTGCCATCATTCCTGCATTCCTTGATCCAATGGTTGGGGGTATCACTCTTCCTCATTTTAAGGTCTCGGTAGTGATTCCTTTGCAGTTTACCAGTGCGGGGGATACTGGTAATACTGAACAGATCCCACGCTAAACTATTCCATGCATCTGATTTGTAATCTGATCCATGATAGTGGTTCTGCAGCAGCCCTGGACCAAAATTATTCACGTAGAGACCAACAAACTTTGGACTCCTGCACATCCCACCTTTGAAACCAAAATCTCATAACCTCTCCTTGAACACCAAACATTTCCAGTGCAGATGAACATCAGCGTATATTGACTTTTCCTGCCAATTCCAGTTATGACAGATACTGAGAATGCATAGTAACCAGTGAAGTCGCGAAAACAAAAAATTGGAAAAAAACACAAGTCACAGCCAGGAAACAGAATTTATTGCAAGACACCAATACAAGTGAGCACTTTTATCAAAAAGACTTCATCAAACATTCTAAAATCAACATGTGACCACTTAAATACTCTCTGCACAAATCACATGAGATTGTTAAAACAATATACCCTTATGCAAAAACATTAAATAGTAACATCCAACTCAAAAACTAAATTTGATGACCTTTAAAATATATAAAATGAAAAAAGTAAGTGTGTGTGTGTGTGTGTTTGTGTGTGTGTGTGTGTGTGTGTGTGTGTGTGTGTGTGTGTGTGTGTGTGTGTGTGTATATGTATATATATATATATATATATATATATATATATATATATATATATATCTATATATATATATATATATATATATATATATATATATATATATATTCAGTGGCAGCTCATCCTATTGGACTGCAGGACTGCAGCCCCCCCAGCTGAAAACCAAAATGAAAAATCCTGGGAACTCATGCATGAGTGCATGGAAACTTGAATCTGGACTGCTGTTTAACCAGTCTAGATTCAGAAGAAGGCAGCAGTGTTACAAATGCCCCAGAAGTCTATGCGGTTACAACCACATAAGGAGATCAGACTGCAAGGTTTGCAGTCTGTGACACATAGATATAGTGCAGGCATGTGTGCTCAGCATTTCGGCGTGACGAGCGCAACAGGAACTGAACATGCAGCGGGCTGCTTTGAATTCCAGCACCAAGAACATGGCTGGCTGCTTGAACAAAACTTGGCAAATGATTGATCTCTGGTTCCAGATATGGCGTGTGTGTGTGTGTGTGTGTGTGTGTGTGTGTGTGTGTGTGTGTGTGTGTGTGTGTGTGTGTGTGTGTGTGTGTGTGTATGTGTGTGTGTGTGTGAGTTTGTGATAGACAGGTGTGTTCAACCTCATTGAGATAGTATTTTTTGTGGTTGTTGAAGAAAGAGAGAATTACAGACTGGAACTGTAAAGGAAGACTGTCTCAGGATTCTGATTTCTGCTTGATGTTCTTTTATCATCAGCACTGTCAGCTTATGTGGCTCTTTAATTTGTGTGGTTGGACATCTAACCTCTGGTTTGGTTAGATTTAGAGTTGTGGTTTGGTTGATTTGCAGTATTCTGCATGATTAGCTCTTGAATGTTGCTTCCTGTTATGTTTGTTTGCATATTATATATCAACCCACTGGTGTCTAATGCAGGATTTGATTACATATTAAGCGTCTCTTGTCTCTTGATTGGCGAAACTGAATATTAAGTGGTTTAATGGCGATGAATGTATGTATATAACACACCCATTTATATTGGTGTGTATTGTAAGTCCATGTGCGTAGTGAGCATATTAGTCAAGTGGGTTATGTCCTTTATGTAACATATGACCAATTAAAGCCGGTTACGCAAGCTACTACTAAAGTACATTAGTAAAGGATATGCAATGGGGCTTGTAAGCGTAGTAGAACTAGTTCACCAGAATGTACTTCAATCTTGTGGATTCCTAGCTGGCAGAGCTGCAGTATTTTGATGAGTTCCTTCTGTTCACAGACTTGTGACAGAGTTAACAATTTAACAGTATGGTAACGAAATGCATGTTACAGTCAGAGATGGGAGCAAAATAGTCCTATTCAAGTCATGTAGTCTGATATTGTCAAAACTTGAGCTTTTTCAGAAAATAATGTGTGTGTAATATGCCCCAGTTGTTATATACTGGTGGCTAGAGAAACCTCAGCAAGTATACCTGGTGGTGGTTAGAGAATAACTCTGGCTCAAAGCCTATACTGTGGGTGCAGGCAGCAAGAGCCTGAATTCCCAACCCACCACCATTTGTAAAAGCTTTTCAGAATTTTGTCTCATATGTTTGTTCTGTTCTGTTCCTCATAAAATCTGTGTTTTTCTCAAGTAATTCACTGAATAATTTATGGTGCAGTGGTAGCATTGTTGCCTCACAACTAGAAGTTCTGTAGTTTGATTCTTGGCAGGGGTGCATTTTGTATGGAGTCTGCATGTCAGCCCTGTGTTTGTGTGGGTGTCCTCTGCTTTTCTCCCATGTTACAAAGACATGCATCTGAAGTGTTCTCCCTCGGCCTGTGCTGAAAATTAGTTTTTTTCCAAGTCAGACTTTCCTGCTTAACAAATGTTAAATAAAAATGACAGGCATTTGAATTTCAGACTTCATATTCTTCAAAAAGTATATGGTAACACAAAACCTTTTATTCTAGCAATTTTCTAAGTTTATAAGATGAGTATTTGAAATGTGTCCCTATTTTGAGATGTATTCCACCATTATTGGCTTCATCCAGTTTTTTTGTGCTATGAGGTTGAGAGCTATGGCTGAGAACTGAATTTACTAAATGGTAGCCATTTAAGTTTCAGTCTTCCTCTCTTTCACGAAACAACTCATTTGGCATAGAGGTATGTTGCTTTGACTATTTTGCACAGGATCCTAGGTTCAAGCCTTAGCAATGACATGTATGGTGGCAACACAGCATTTTATTCCAGCAACTATCCAAGATTATATAAGCAATGTTTAAAATGTGTCCCTGATTTTTGGGCTTTTGTCCCCCACCCATAAATGTTGACTTTTTCCAGATTTCTTGTGATGCAAAGTTGAGAGATACAGTTGAGTGTCGAGTGGATTTTACAAGGAGATGAGAGCTTCAGGGGAAGTGAAGTTTAGTGCTGCTTATGCTGATTCTCCTTGCATCCTTAATAGCACAACAGGCAGTATACTGGTTTTGATGCAGAAAGCTGTGGGTTCTACTCCCACAGTATGTAGATGAATTGCTGATACTGTGTTGTAAAGGGGATAGATGTTGCAGCCCTGAAAATGTCCTATTTGGCAAAGATGCCCTGTAATGAAGAACCTGTTATCAGTTTGCCATCCATTCCCTATTGCAATATTACTAGCTTATCTTTTTTTAATGTAAAATAGGCAATTTATTTCTCAAGGGCAACAGGCACTTTATTTGTCGATGAAACAATGAAATATAACATTATTTGCTAGCTGCATTCTCTTCATTAGTTACAGATCTCTTTAATGTGGAATTATTTAAATGACTTTTACTTCTGCAGAAATTGTGCATATCTACTGATACTGATGGATTGTACAAGTTTGAGTAGAATTTTATAATGGAAATGTTCTCAACTGGGCAGTTTTGTCATTATTGAAGCATGCATTTTGCTTCATTGTTTAACGGAAAAAATGTTCAAAACAATAAATTTAAAATATCCTCTAACAACTGTACTGTATTATGCAAGGAATATAATTTAATACAGTCAGGAAGGTGTTTCAAAGAACACATGTATGTCTTGTGTGCAAGAGGGTCTATGATTCGAAAACAGCCCAAAGTTAATCTTTATCTGCCACTGGCCAAATGTATTTTCTTTGAATGTGGGTTTCAGTGCTGCTTCAATGAATGTGAGTTTCAAGGGCAAAGAAGCTTTAATGCTAAGTCTATTTTCATTGTGAGACTGCATTGCTTTGTTTAGCAGATGTCTATTAGTGTTTGTGCTGTAAAATGCAAAATAAAACTTTCAAATGAAATCCAAATCATTGTAGAAATAAAGCAGTATTCACATTACAGTGTTTATGGTAAATGGGGCGAAATAAACAAATAATGGGACATTGGAATGGCTGGGGGGAGGCTCCATTTGACCATGATTTTGTGAGGGGGAAAGGTTGGCAAACTCAAAGCCAGCCCTGGATGAACTATTCCTCTCAACTGTCCAGATTTTTGCAGAATGAATAGATTTTTGCTTCATATTTTTGGTTTATTCCTCATAAAATTTGTGGTTTTATGGCAAATCATTTTGGAATAAAGTCACAAAATAATGACAGAAATTGAGTTTCAGACTTCTTAACCTTCATAAAAATGCATGCTAAAGCAAGTCCTGTTATTCTATCAAGTGTCTGAGTTTATACAAGAGCAATTTTAGCACTGTTTGTATGTTCCCCAATATATTTGGCCTTTTTCAGATTTACTGCGTTAAGAGGTAGAGAGGTACATGCAAATAAATTGTGTTATAGAATTAGTCATATCCAAACCTCTCAACTGTTCCCAATTGTGGCTCAAAATGTTGCTCTCCCCCTAATAATGCCTCAGCGAAATGGTAGTATTGGAGGAAAACATGGAAGGTTTACAATTAATAACTAACTGTAATAATCAGAGTTATAGATTACTTTTATTTCAGAAATGCATGTAGATTCAACTATTTTGTCAGCTGTTCAAGTTAACAGTACTAATATTAAAAAAAGTGTCCCTTCTTTGACAAGTTCCCAGCTGTATTGTGTGGCTATTTTATATTTTTTCATCACATTTTTGGTCTGTTTTTCATAGAATTGTGTTTTTCTGGCAAATTAGTGGCAAATCATTAAAGACTGAAGTTAGAAAATGACAGACATTTGAGTTTCAGATTTCATACCCTTCAGAAAATTCATATTAATTCAAGACCTACTGTTCTATTATTTTTCCAAGTTTATAAGAGCAATATTTAAAAAGTGTCCTTATTTTTGGGCCATTGTCCCACTTCTGTCTATGGCTTTGTCCAGATTACTTGCTCTGCGGCTGAAAGGTATGACAGATGTGTCAGGGCCATCACCATCAGCCAGAGACATTTCAAATTGTGACATACTTATTGCACCCCATTCCCCCATGTAGTGACTCTGGATGTGTCCAAGCAAGGCAATGAGCAGTTATGAAGTGTAAGTGTGCAGAGTATCCTCCCATCCCAGGTAGACACAAGTACTACAGTGGCTTTTCATCTGTCCTTGATTTTGCAGAATGTTCTGGTTTTCTATCACATTTTACCTAACTTTAACCTAACTTTAAAGTGAACTTTACCTCCCTCTCACCCCCTAAAGAGCCCATCTCTATACCAGAAGAATGCAAAGTTCCTGTAATTACGGCTGCACAGGTAAAAACCACACTCTTCAAAGCCAAGAGCACA
Organism: Protopterus annectens; assembly: GCF_019279795.1. Lineage (NCBI taxonomy): Eukaryota > Metazoa > Chordata > Ceratodontiformes > Protopteridae > Protopterus > Protopterus annectens. Next base: position 326,223,257 of record NC_056725.1, read on the forward strand.
GCATCCATGGGACCAGACAACATCCCAGGCTGCATTCTACATGAACTACAGAACGAACTGGCACCCCACCTAAGTACCATGTTCAATCATAGCCTCACCTCAGGCTTTGTGCCTGCTGAATGGCGCACAGTGATGGTTATCCCACTCCACAAGGGGGAAGCCACCATGGACCTGAGAACTACTGCCCCATTAGCCTGACGAGCCTGGTCTGCAAGGCCATAGAACGTATCATCATGGAACTTATAAACAAAGACATTGGTAATCTCCAAACTCTGGACACCACCCAGTTCGGGTTTGTAAAAGGCAGATCATGTCTCCTAAACCTGACAGACTTCTTTGCAGCAGTCACCACAGCTGTAGACGAGGGTAAGGTGGTTCACACAGCCTATCTAGATCTCGCCAAGGCTTTCAACACCATCCCTCACTCTGGAATTATACATAAACCCACCAAACTAGGCATAAATCCCTATGTCACAAGATGGGTTGCCAACTGGCTCACTGACAAAACCCACGCTGTGAAAGTAGCAGACTCCAAATCCGACTTCAGACCGGTGACAAGTGGAGTACCACAGGGTTCAGTCCTGAGTCCTCTCCTGTTTGGTATCTACTTCTCTGAAGTACAGGCTAACACAGAAAGTCTTTGGCTAATGAAGTTCGCAGATGACTACAAACTAGGAGCCATTATCGAAACTCCTAACAATGTGGACATCCTACAAAAGGGACTCACTGAGACAGATGCCTGGTGTCAAAGCCATGGCCTCAAGCTCAATGCCAAAAAGTGCATTGTCATTCCCTTTGGTAAAAAATCTGTACCCATGAACTACAACATAGGCGGTAGTATACTTAACACCGAAAGTGTGATAAGAGACCTTGGGACACAGGTGGACAGTAGTCTCTCCTTTAATAATCACATCACCACAGTAGTCAGGAAATCCTTCTATGTGGCACACCTCATCACAAAAGGTTTCTCATTCAGAAAAAAAGAGGTCATTGTTCCACTCTACTCATCACTCATTAGACCCATTATAGAGTACAATGCCCCTTTTGGTATGTACCTCACAAGATTTTTACAGCAACTGGAAAGGCCACAGAAATACCTCACAAAGAGGATTACTGGCCTCAAACAGATGCCCTACGCAGACTATCTCAAAAAACTCCAGCTTTACTCCATCGCATATTGCCTACTCAGAGGTGATCTCTGCCTAACATACAAAACTATGTCACACCCAGAGCTGTTGATCATGCTCAACTTAAAGAAATCCCAATACCTCTGAGCTACATGCTCTAGGGACCTAAACCTTGTCACCACAATAAACAGAACATGCAGGAGGGATATATTCCTGTCCCAGAGACTTCCCATACTCTGGAATAAACTACCTATCTATATCAAACAAAGCTCCTCATTAGCACTCTTCAAGAAAAATCTTGATGATTGGATGGGAAATAGGAAATTCACCCTGGGGATCACTTATGTGGCTCTGCTCGACAGTGGCACAGGAAAATCATTTTCTTGGGTGGCAAAAGCCAGGGTACCTTTTTGGCTGGGCTTGTACAGGCCCCAGGGCCGATAGCCTAGTAACTACCTATGAACCTATAAACCTATTTTTATACTGTTGATTTATGCTTGTTATTATTCAGAAAATGTATGCTGTTTCAGTGCCTATTGCCCTGTGTTTAAGTAGCAATGATTTAATGACCATCAGGTAACCTTGTCTGAGATTGTAAGATGCACATAAGCTTTAATTTTTATTATTTATTTATTTTACATTTGTTAACCGGGGGTGTCTGACTGAGCCAAAAAGCCCCTTTTTCAGCAGAGGCCTGGGAAGAAAAGCTCCCAAAGAAAAATTACAGACACATTTAGTTATTTAGACATGATCAGTATACACACAAATTACAGGAGACATGTTTTTACAGTGGTATGCGGCACAGAAACAGTTACAGTGGATAGAACAAACAAAAATATATTAATTTTAAAAATAAAGGTAATTAATAGATTTGTGGTGTATAGCTGAAATTTGGAACATAGGTAGAATACATACATAGTACACAGGTACAGTACATACATTGTACATTAGCCAGTGTTTGTGAGTAAGATTGAAAACTATTATCAAGTGCTCTAGATTTTGTATGAATGTGTTATCTGCTTTCACTAGCCTGGAGAGCGATCACGGCACTGCCAACTTTGCTTGAGATGTTGCCTGATGAAGTCTTTAAAGGAGGCTTTTGATGATGTGTTTTGAATGCTAGTAAGGACAGAGTTCCATTTTTTAGCAACTGAACTACTATATAGTGCATCTCCAAAGCTATTGTAGCTGTCGATGACTTCTAGTAGTAGTTTGCTTGATGATCTAAGAGGCCTTTTGGTTGAGTGATGTTGTACTAGGTTTTTGAGGGCAGGACACTTATTGGGGAGGTAATAGATAGAATGACAGAGGCAGAGCCGATTGTAGGTTAGGAGGTTGGGCAGTTCAAGCCAGTGGAGCTGTCTCAAAGCAGTACAGTGATGAGTTCTATAGGAGCAATTTGCAGCAAAGCGGGCAATTCTGTTATAGCAGGCTTCCATTTTGCTTAGTTCAGTTTTGTTGAGATTAGTCAGAATGGGAGATGCATAGAGTAGGGTGGATAGAAGTTGGGAGCAAGCAATGGCTGATCTTGTATTGTTGGTAAGAATGGTTTGATATGGTAGAGCGACCCCAGTTTGGCATGTACTTTTTTAATAGATAAGTTGAGATAACTATCAAATTTTAGGGGGGAGTCTATGGTTATTCCCAATAGCTTAGCCTGTGCCACTGGAGCAATTGGAGTAGCATTAGTGGAGTACATAGTGAATTGACTGTTAGTGTTTTTGTTAGAACTGGTTATAATCATAAGCTGAGTTTTACTTGGATTGAGGATAAGTTGGGCTTTGGTAAGGTAGTTTTCAACGTCAGAGAATGCTAGTTGAGTTGTTTGCAGGAGGGTGGGAATGTTTTGTGCAGCACAGATTAAGGTAGTGTCATCTGCATACTGAATTATAGCTGCATGCAGTGTGGAGGTATGGAGATCATTTGTGAAGACTGTGAATAGTAGTGGTCCTAAAATAGAACCATGTGGGACTCCTATAGTTATGGGCAGCTGAGGAGAGAGAGAATTTTCCCATTTCACAGCTTGGTACCTGTCAGTTAAGTAGCTTTGGAACCAGGTAAGAGTGAAATTTGATAGATGATATTGGTTTAGTTTGTTTAGCATGATTTGGTGTGAGACTATGTCAAATGCTTTGGACATATCCAAAAAAAGAGTTGACACTTGTAGGCCTTCATTTTTGAGATGGTTTGCTGTGTCTGTGAAGCAGAGGAGGGCTGTAGTCGTACTATGGGCAGGTCTGAAACCATGCTGAGTAGGTGACAGGAAGTTGCTGTCTAGGAGATAGTTTAGCATCTGGGTATGGATGTATTTTTCTAGGATTTTGGCCAGGGGGGAGAGTAAAGCAATGGGTCTGTAATTATTATGTTCAGTGGAGGTCCCGCCTTTATGTATGGGTGTAACATAGGATATTTTCCATTGTTTGGGCACATAGCTTTCAACAATTGATCTGTTTATGAGAGTGGAGACTGGGATAGCAATAGCATCTGCTGTGAGTTAATAAGCCTATTGTTAAAGAATTACCAACATTAAAAGCCTTTTTGTTGTTGCCATGCAGAGAATATTTACATACCTAGATAATGTATAACTCTTAGGTATTGAAATGCATATGACAGTATTTGTAATAAAGGACAGGATTACAGTATTTTCGGAAGCTCATTACATTTGTTGGAGACTCGCAGTCATCTTTGCAGGCTTTACCCATAAACTAAACAGAATGCCAATCTATTATGTGGTCCATAACCTGTGCAGTAATCCTTTAAGCAATTTGTCTTGAGCTTGTTTCTTGTTTGCTGTTCATTTTTTACTTTGATCATGTTTTCCTCATGAAATAAATAAATAGTTGTTGTCAGACAGCAGGTCTTTTTTTGGATAAGAAACATTTTTTTTCAAGTGGGGGTATCACAGAGATTGCTACTTTCAGCATGTTACTTGGTACTTTTATAAAGCTGAATATAAATTATAAAATCCAAGGCACAAAAACTGTTAAAACACAAAAGACCAAATGACTGTAGAGTTTGCACATGAATTTAATATAATATAAACCAAGATAAAAAAGACTTTAAACGCTTTTCGTTTGCTCACTAGCAAACTTCTTCAGAAGTAAACAATACAACCAATTTAGCATTCTAATATAGGATCTCAAATAAAAGTGCGGGAAATTGTAATGTTAATTGATCATTAAGCCAACAACAACTTTCACTCAAACCTCTAATATTGTGTACATATAAAACCTCATGAATCTACATAAAAGTATTAAAAATGCACATGAATATATATAAAAATTACATAAATATATACAAAAATTTAAATAAATATTTTTATCATAAAGTTGTTCCTTAAAATACCTTACTAAATTTTCTTCAAGAAGTACCATGTTAGAAAATTATATAATAGAATAAATTACCAGGAAATTCTATCTTTGTAAACCTTTAAGCTTTAAAATACTCATAATGGAACATGATTCATTTAAACCAGGAAAATTAAAAGTGTTTAGTTTCAACTGCCATAATAATTCCAATTCTTCCAATTTAAAGGAAGCTAGACCCCCCCCCAAATGTCATATGTAAAATGATCAATAACCAGAAACTTGAATTGATGATGCACATTCAAGTGGGCATGTTTTGTTAAGGCATTGTCCATTTTGTTGTGACCAATGGCATAAAGATGCTCATGTATTCTTTCATGGAACTTTCATTCCATTTTACCCACATAAAATGTGGGACAAACCATGCATCTTGCCAGATAGACAATAAACTTAGTATTACAGTTATACCTTGATTTTAATTTAAAGCATTGCCCATTGATTACAAAAGAATTGGTAACATCAATATGTTTGCAGTAATTGCAGTTTTCACACTTGAACATTCCTGTAATTCTAGGCACCATTATGTAGCACCTCTCCAAAAGGTTCTTCAAATTGCTCCCCCTTTTGAATACTATTGAAGGTTTACACCCCAATTGTTCAAACAGAACATGATTAGATCTTAAAAGGTCCCAATTTGTACGTACTGTTTTAACTATGGAGTTACTTTGAACATTGGCGGTTGCAATAAAGCTACATTTGGAATGTTGCTCTTTCTGTACAGGCTGCCCAGTATCAGAATCATTAGTTACCAATTCCAATGTATTACTACCAGAATCTGGTGGGGGTTTGACCCATAAAATTGGTTTCAACAATAACTTTTCTCTTTTAAATGTAACTTCCTCTATTAAAGAAACTAGTAAATATTCAGGATAGCCACGATGTATAAACATTTGCTTCAAAAACAAACATTCTTTGTTAAAGTCATCATCCAGGCTAGAAATACGTGAAGCCCTCACCAGCTGGCCCTTAATAACCAACCTTTTTTGATGGAGGGGGTGGCAGCTGGAAAAATGAAGAAATTAATTTGAATATGTTGATTTCCTAAAAATGTGGGTGGTAAAAACACATAACTCTCTATTCTTAACTAACCAAATGTCTAAATAAGATATGGCATCAGTACTAAAATTGAAAGTGAACTGTAAAAAATCAGTAGTGGCATTAAATTTGTTTACTAATCCATGTGCTATATGTTCATCACCCTTGATTAAGACAAAAATATTGTCTAAAAATCTAGTATGATATAGTAAACACTCTGCCTCACTCACTTCCTTAAATACATAACTAGATTCCCAGTAGGCCATAACTAAATTGGCCACACTGGCCCCACATGGAGAGCCCATTGCTAAGCCTACTTGTTGTAAATAGAACCTGTTGTCAAACATAAAATAATTGTTAGAAAGAGTAAGATCTAACAGTTCCATTACCAGGGCTATATCCTTACTTGGAGCTCTATGTTTTTTCATTATCACAGCTACCCACTCAATACTGACCTGATGGGGGATGCATGTATATTGGTCTTTGATATCAATTGTAAGAAAATTGCTGTCATCTTTATACTCTAATTCATTCATACTTGCCAAAAACGTCCAAGAATCTTTACATATTTGTGTTTCTAAAACTACAAATTTCTGCAACATAGAGTCAATGACCTTCGAACATGCATAGGTTGCAGACCGCCGACTGTCAACTAATGGTCTCATGGGCAGGTCATTTATATCCTTATGTACTGGTTGGTACTCATTTGGCCAGGACGCCAGGTTTGTGCTCACGAAGGGGATGGATAAGCCATCCCTTGACTATATGCTTTACAGTCCTGATCTAATTTTTTTACTTTGTTATAAGTTTATTCATATGCTGGTTAATGCTGTCAAAAATTCTACTATATTCAAATTTGTACCTATCAAATTCTAAGTCACCGTGAACTTTATTATCCAGCTCACTGATTGTTTTAGAAATACTGTCCACAAAAAGGGAGTAATGCTTGATCATTAATTCGATAAGTTCAAAGCCTTGCTTATCGAAAAGATGGATCAGTTCTGTATGAAACAGCAAGTCTTTAATAAGCTGATAAAAATCACGTTATAATCACTGCAACCAAATTGTTTATTAGGTAAGCGCTTTCGGTGGTAAAAATATTCCACCTTCTTCAGACCAAGAACAACCTCTAATTATGCATTTATATAGTCCTATTACTCAATTGATTAATGATTTAATCTATAAAAATCAGTCAATTAATTAATAAATTAAAATACAAGATTCATTTAAATAAAAAATGATAATAATAACCATAATTAATGTACAAACAATACTAACGTACTGTAAACCATATTAACTCACAAAAAAATTTTAAAAAGTATCTAATAAATTACATAGTAAATGCTACTAAAAAAACTTAGAAAAAGATTTACAGTGATATATATTACATATAATAACATTTCCCAAGATGGCACAAGAAAAATAACATACTAAAGAAAATGCAACAACCTATATATATATATTATATATAAATATAAATATAAAAGCTGTAACATAACTATTTATATAACATATGTTAAAATATATGTAGTAAATACATGCTAGTCAAAAACAACTATACTGAACGCTATTGTAAAACTATAAAGATAAAAATTAATATATGAATTAAAACTGGTTAATTCTGCATACCTTAATTAAAACACCATATATATACTATATTGGTATACTTATATATGACATTGTTAGCTTATCTATTTAATGCTTTCAGTTTTAAAACACTTTTAATGGAAACATAATCATTCAAACCGGGAAAAATGTATGCAGCAGTTTTAATTTGCCAATACAACTCATTCTGTTCTAATAAAAGTTGCCAATGCCCCCCTCTCAGATCTAAAGGTGTCTGATGTACAACTAAAAATAAAAACTCATGAGTTGGAAATTGCAAAATATGTCTTGCAAGAGCATTGTTGACATCCCCTTTACTAAATGCATAATATTCTCTGTCTTAATTTCCGCTCGGTCTTCCCTATGTAAAATAAGGGACAAAATTGACAGCATGCTATGTACACAACTGCTTTAGACTCACAATTGAAGGAACCATTAATTATGTACTCCTTATGATTAATGTTAACAGTAGTGGTCATCTGAATGTACTTACATTGTGTGCAATGCCCACATTTATGCATACCTTTATATGTCTGTTGGTATTGTCCTTGATTCCTTTTCTTGTACTTCTCCAACATATTCTTAAGATTCAGACCTCTCCTAAAAGTAAAGTGAGGTCTGATACCTAGCTTAGTACAGATAGATGGTTCTTCCAAAATAACTGCCCAGTTTTTAATGAAAATCTCCTTGACCCTTATAGAGTTAGATGAGAAAGTGGACAAGAAACTGTGATATTGTGGTTTATCTTCCTCAACAACTGTATCGTTCTGTCATGTAATTATGCTAATGTTAACGACAATATTATCATCTGCCCAAGCCCTACTGGACAAAATGGGTTTAAACACACCAATTGATCTCTTGTTTCTTACTTCTGTTATTATCTCAAGAAGTAATTTAAAAGGATACCCCCTACTCAAGAACATAGACTTTAGCTTTTCACATTCCAAGTCAAAATCTACGTCTTCAGTAACCATCCTTGCAGCCCTCACCATCTGGCCTTTAACAATTGCTTTCTTCTGATGGTGAGAGTGTTCACTAGTGTAATACAAGAATGCATTGGAGTAGGTGGGTTTCCTATAAATAGAAGCTTTATACTGCCTATTATGCCTATCATTAATCAGTTCCATATCTAAGTATGTTATACTATCAACCCCTACTTCGTAAGTAAATTCAAGAAAGTCTGTTTTGATTGTGATATGCTGTATGAATCCTTCAATTAAGTTGATGTCACCCTGCCATACCAGGCACATGTCGTCCTGGTATCTGGTATACCATAGTACATTTTCTTGGAACTCACTGTCAGTAAACAAATACTTGTGTTCCCAATATGCCATGACACTATTGGCGAAACTAGCGCCACAGGGAGACCCCATGGCCACCCCCTTGTTCTGCAAGAAAATGTTTTTGTCAAACATGATGTAATTGTTAGACAAAATTAGATCTAAAAGCATTTCGATCAAACATATTTTGTCATGATCAACATTCTTGATCAACATAAATTCTCTCACCCATTCAATGCCCATTTGAAGAGGAATTACCGTATACAAATCTTTCACATCAGTAGTAACAAAGATGTTATTGTCCTTATATTCCAAGTTATTAATGTTTTCCAAGAAGCTCCATGAGTCACAACATATTTGTGTTTCCTGGTGAATGAGAGGTTTAAGTATGCTATCTACCAATTTTGCACACTCAGATGTAATCGAACCCCTACCGTCAACAATTGGTCTAAAAGGGGGGTCCTTAATGTCTTTGTGTAATTTAGGAGCCCCAAAAATACTGGGAATTCTAGGTGCTGACATCAAAAGGTACTGAAAGGTATCTATATCAATGGAACCTTCCAGAAATAGGTCATCGAGGGAGCTTCTAATACAACGATATGCGGTATGGACCTGATTTAAACTAGCAGGAGTATATACTTCAGAATCCATATGTTCACACATCTTACTAATGTAAGTGGACTGATTCATAAAAACTAAACCCCCCTCCCTTGTCTGGTTTCATCACTCTAATGCCACAATCATTTATCAATTCAATACATTGCTTCTCCTCAATGGTGACATTAGTGTACAGTGCACATTGATCTAATAGCCTTCTTAAATCTATTTCACACATTTTTCAAACAACGTTAATGTGGGCACAAGGGGGGGGGTTAAAAACACTAGAAACTCTTAAAGAATTCACAAGTGTAGAATTAGTTCCCATAAGAACAGCCAAATTCAATTTGCGTACGTACATTTTGAGGTCAACAATCATTTTAACAATATTCATTCGTTGATGTGGAACAAAAGAAAGTCCCTTAGCAAAAAAATCAACCATATTTTGATCTACCATTAAAGCAGTATAGTTGAAAATTTTAAAGTCACCATATGTACTAAGTAAAATGTTTGGTTCATTAGATACAGTTGCTATTATCTCCTCCTCTTGTTCCTCCAATTGTTCCTCCAATTCCCCTGCTGTCTTTGGTTTGGTTGATTGTTCAAATTGTTGTGGTTCAATTCCCTGCCCACTTGAAAAACCTGATTGTTATGTGATGGATTAGGACCATTGCCATCATCCACCCATTGGTTATTAGTTTTTGGTTGGTTGTTTCTAATTCTTTCACTTCTACGCAAAGGTGCATCTAGATTGGAATTAGAATTAATAACCTCATTGGTGTCATTATTATTGTTATTGATAGAGACATTCTCAGTCCTAAAACCCATGTTATCTTGGAATGCCTCCATGTGTGTAACTGGATGGGGGGCAGGGTATGCCTTGTTTTGAGCATATGCTAGTACATCTCTATCATTTTTTTCTTTTTTGTTGCTAACAGTTTGTTGATAGTAGCGTCAATGCTAGAATAAATCCTGCAGTAATCGTATTTATACTGTCCAAAATTATGGTCCCTACAAATAGAGTGTTCCAAAATTTCAAGCTCTGTTTTAATGCTAGCAATTTCAGTATTATAAAAATTAACCAGAGCTTTAATAAAATCAGCAGCTTGCCTGTCAAATAATGCCAAAAGTTCCAAATGGAAGGTAGAATCAGCAATTAATCCCGCAGAGTATCGCCACTGTCTTAGCCCTTTAGGGATGATTTTCTTATCTAAGCATTCAGTTAAATAAGCAACCTCAAGCTAGTTTGTGACATTTGAATAGCTTTTGATCAAAAGAACTAAGCAAAACTGTTAAGCTACTCACATTACAATGTTCATTAAGTCCACTCTGGTCGTTCACTGAGTTAGCGAAAAAATCTTTATGTTCCAAGAAACCCGCCATGCTAGGAATACTGTTATCAGCATTAGTCACTCCATTTACACTGTTAGCAGTGGAACGCTCCCCTGCTGCATTCGTATCCTACCTAGGAACAATGTTTCCTTCCTGTGCGCCTTCTCTAATGCTTCCTGAAGGCAAACAAAGTTGTACTTCACGGGAGCGAGAAGTTGCGTGCAATTGACCTGGCAAGCCTGCCAGACCTGAAGTATTAAAATACCTATCCGTTCTTGTGCCATCATCAAATTTTTGGGAAAGTGCTTCTACTTTCCCAAGGAGCATGTTAACTAAAACAGTCAAGTTACCAACGGCGTTCGCCTCACCGGAATCTTGACTATCCACCATAGCAGCATCAGTATTGTCAGATGATTGCGTGAAAAGTGGTTGCATTTTCTTTAGTATGTTATTTTTCTTGTGCCATCTTGGGAAATGTTATTATATGTAATATATATCACTGTAAATCTTTTTCTAAGTGTTTTTAGTAGCATTTACTATGTAATTTATTAGATACTTTTAAAAAAATTTTTGTGAGTTAATATGGTTTACAGTATGTTAGTATTGTTTGTTCATTAATTATGGTTATTATTATCATTTTGTATTTAAATTAATCTTGTATTTTAATTTATTAATTAATTGACTGATTTTTATAGATTAAATCATTAATCAATTGAGTAATAGGACTATATAAATGCATTGTTAGAGGTTGTTCTTGGTCTGAAGAAGGTGGAATATTTTTACCACCGAAAGCGCTTACCTAATAAACGATTTGGTTGTAGTGATTATAACGTGATTTTTATCAGCTCTTTACCAGCTTTCTCCTACCACTCCACTTGTTCCTTTGTATTTTAAGTGGTTTTTGGTTTTTTTATTTTAAGTGTTTTTTGTTTTTTTTCTGAGTCTTTAATAAGACCAGTCGGGAATTGAACCCCACGCAAACCTTTTGGCACAACGTTTTGCTTTAAGCATTCTTTAAAGTATGAAATTTCAAGTTGGGTTTTTTAATTTTAACAAATGGGTATCCAACAGTTTTAAGTTGCCAGCAATATCAGGAGAATCAAAGTTGTTACCTCTTATTTGTTGCAAATTCACTGTGGGCGATGACCGCTCCGTAGAGAAAGAAAAACTATCTGCCAACCATGCTGCTAAAGAATTCAGCAGATACAGCATGTGATAATGTTTTTCGCATTGCAAGTACCTTTAACCCTCCATTGCACCCGTTGCTTCAAACTTTTGAGCAACTGTGTGAGTTAGACTTTAGATATATTGTTAATCATAGGTCTAAGTCTAACTACAACTATGACAAATATTTTAGTGAAAGTGACCATTTGAAATATATCCACTCTCAGGATATACGGGTGTGTAAACCTGACAAAGGTGGTGGTTTAGTGATTTTTGACAAAGCTGATTACATTGATCATATGCTTAGTCTGCTGAACAGTGATACGTACCAGGAGAGTTCTAGATCGGAAGTGAATAAAGCTTACAACTTAATTAAAATATGCTTAAATGATCTGTTTATTGAGGGACGTGTAGACCAAGTAGTGCTTAATTATATGATTACTTTATTTCCAAAATACCCGTCTTTGTTCAGAATCCCTAAAATATATAAGGATATAAATGACCCGCCCATTAGACCAATAGCTGACAGTCGGGGGTCTCCAACCTATGCATGTTCGAAGGTCATTGACTTTATGTTGCAGAAATTTGTAGTTTTAGAAACACAAATATGTAAAGATTCTTGGACGTTTTTGGCAAGTATGAATGAATTAGGGTATAAAGATGACAGCAATTTTCTTACAATTGATGTCAAAGACCTATATACATGCATCCTCCATCAGGACAGTATTGAGTGGGTAGATGTGATAATGAAAAAACATAGAGCTCCAAGTAAGGATATAGCCCTGGTAATGGAAGTGTTAGATCTTACTCTTACTAACAATTATTTTATGTTTGACAACAGGTTCTATTTACAAAAAGTAGGCTTAGCAATGGGCTCTCCATGTGGGGCCAGTGTGGCCAATTTAGTTATGGCCTACTGGGAATCTAGTTATGTATTTAAGGAAGTGAAGTAAAGCAGAGTGTTTACTATATTATACTAGATTTTTAGACAATATTTTCATCTTAATCAAGGGTGATGAACATATAGCACATGAATTAGTAAACAAATTTAATGCCACTACTGATTTTTTACAGTTCACTTTCAATTTTAGTACTGATGCCATATCTTATTTAGACATTTGGTTAGTTAAGAATAGAGAGTTACATGTTTTTACTGCCCAAATTGTTAGGAAAGCAACATATGCAAATTCATTTCTTCATTTTTCCAGCTGCCACCCCTTCCATCAAAAAAGGTCAGTTATTAAGGGCCAGCTGGTGAGGGCTTCATGTATTTCTAACCTGGATGATGACTTTAACAAAGAATGTTTGTTTTTGAAGCAAATGTTTACACATCGTGGCAATCCTGAATATTTACTAGACTCTTTAATAAAGAAAGTTACGTTTAAAAGAGAAAAGTCATTGTTGAAACCAATTTTATGGGTCAAACCCCCACCAGATTCTGGTAGTAATTAACTGGAATTGGTAATTAATGATTCTAATACTGGGCAGCCTGTACAGAAAGGGAAACATTCCAAATGTAGCTTTATTACAACCTTCAATGTTCAAAGTAACTCCATAGCTAAAATAGTACGTAAGAATTGGGACCTTTTTAGATCTAATCATGTTCTGTTTGAACAATTGGGGTGTAAACCTTCAATAGTATTCAAAAGGGGGAGCAATTTGAAGAACCTTTTGGAGAGGTGCTACATAATGGCGCCTAGAATTACAGGAATGTTCAAGTGTGAAAACTGCAATTATTGCAAACATATTGATGTTACCAATTCTTTTGTAATCAATGGGCAATACTTTAAATTAAAATCAAAGTATAACTGTAATACTAAGTTTATTGTCTATCTGGCAAGATGCACAGTTTGTCCCACATTTTATGTGGGTAAAAAGGAATGAAAGTTCCGTGAAAGAATATATGAGCATCTTTATGCCATTGGTCACAAAAAAATGGAAAATGCCTTAGCAAAACATGGCCGCTTGAATGTGCATCATCAATTCAAGTTTCTGGTTATCGATCATTTTACATATGACATTAGGGGGGGTCCGGTTTCCTTTAAATTGGAAGAATTGAAATTATTATGGCAGTTGAAACTAAATGCTTTTAATTTTCCTGGTTTAAATGAATCATGTTCCATTATGAGTATCTTAAAGCTTAATAGTTTACAAAGATAGAATTTCCTGGTAATTTATTCTATTATATAATTTTTTATTATGGTACTACTTGAAGAAAAATTTAGTAAGGTATTTTAAGGAACAAATTTATGATAAAAATATTTATATACATTTTTATATATATTTATATAATTTTTATATATATTCATGTGCATTTTTAATACTTTTATGTAGATTCATGAGGTTTTATATGTACACAATATTAGAGGTTTGAGTGAAAGTTGTTGTTGGCTTAATGATCAATTAACATTACAGTTTCCCGCACTTTTAATTTGAGATCCTATATAAGAATGCTTAATTGGTTGTATTTTTTACTTCTGAAGAAGTTTGCTAGTGAGCAAACGAAAAGCGCTTAAAGTCTTTTTTATCTTGGTTTATATTATATTAAATTTGTGTGCAGACTCTAAAGTCATTTGGTCTTTTGTGTTTTATGAATATAAATTATAATTAGAACTGCAGTGCAAGGAGAAGTTGTTTGAATTGAGTGCTGCTTGTTTTTCTTATACTAAATTTTGACTAGTATTCTAGTAATGTATTTAAAAAATATATATTTTTCATGCCTCACAATTGTTTCCATCTAGATATTAAGTAAGCTGTCATGTAGCCAATGCATTGACATATTTTTTTCTTCTACACTTCATTTTGTCTTGATTGGACTCTCATAATGACAGTTTGGAATCCAGGACAGCGTATTTAATTAATGTTCCAGTTTTTGTGGTTTTGAGCATAGATCAGCCCCTTTCTAGTTGGTCACACCCCTTCCCATTGGTCTCACCCATTCAGCTGTCTCCTGCAACCGCCCTTTGATTTGAAGTCACCAGCCGCCACTAATATATATACATATATGTATATATATATATATATATATATATATATATATATATATATATATATATATAAATATATATGTGTATGTATGTGTGTATGTATAATTTATCTTAAATATGCTCTCATTTTATGTAGACTACTGATAATGATAACTTCCTATAAGCCGGGTGGTACTGAGGCATTAAGAAAGATTTGCCACCATAACTCCCTTTCTGAAGGATACTGAGAATGCACACTATTGGACTTTGCAATATTTAAAAATGGCACGCACTGCTTATCATTATGCAAACACATTGCATATATTTGAGAGACAGAAAATATTAAAATGTTCATTAACACAGATATTATCAGTTCCTTACACAACTGACAATATCACCATGTTATGCAACAGGAAAATGCTTAGGATACGAGAAATACTAGACAACTGCAATAACAGAGTGACAATAATGTGAGGAGGGACACCATTGAAAAAATAGAGATGTCTGCTTTAGTAGAAGCATGGACCTTACACATGGTAGTCCTACACTCACAGCTGTTGTCTATAGAAAGATTAATGAATACATGTGTATGTTTAATAACATTGCAATTAAATGCAAGGACACAGCAGTAAAATACAAGTTGCAATCCTTGCATCAGAAATGAAGACCATGTGAACTTCAGGCCAACAGTTAACATCCACAGCCATAGCAGAAGTTACATGAAGATCTACTACATTAATAATTATCCTGAGGTTCTCATTATTACACACAGGACAATCGCACTTAACAGTTTTGCGCTATGCAGACTGACATTTTGTGAATGCATCCTAGGCCTACTTTTAGATGTCTGGTTCCCATCTGCTACCTGGCTGGTCCACTTCTACAGTTTGTGCACTGCTGATATGTGCACAAACCAGCTGTGCATAGCTGATTCTGTTTGTTCTATGTGCATCAACATGCAAACTCGAAATATTAAGATAAAAAATGTAATAATAGGAAGAATATACAATCTAAGTTTCACATACATTACTATATTATGTAAATAAACAGGAAATATCCCCACATTGTTCTACAATCTAGTTCACCATATGATGTACATGTCAAGCAGAAAATGTGTGCCTTAACCCTGTCTTTCACACATACATCTTTATAGCAAGCAGCAATAGGCATCCAGTACCATACTTCTCAACCGCTTAGAGCAGGGAATTTGGACAAAGGCAAAATTAATGGGTGGACAAAGGCCTATAAATAGGGACACTCTTTAAATATTGCTTGTGCATACTTAGGAAGTGGATAGAATAACAGTTTATGCATTAGCATGACTATTATGATGGGTATGAAGTCTGAAACTGAGATGTTTGCCATCAATCCCTGGCCTCGGTCCTCAATGATTTGCAAATGATTTTAAAGACTACCACAGTACACATAGACCAGATATGAGTCCAAAATCTAGACATTCAGTTCAAATCTGTACAGTTGAGAGTGATTGTCAGCACACAGTCAAATTGAAAATAATGTACAGTTGTAATAAAATATCACAAGGTACCTGTACATTTTGTGACGTTTCATATTTATAATAGTAGAGTAACTGATGAAACACACCGTTATGATGTCTGCTTGCAAATATACAGCACTATTTTAGATGTCTGTGTTTCTTGGTCAGTCATCAGTTACTGTATCTGTCCATCTGTACACCATTCAATATCACTGCAATTTACAATGTCAAAGGATATTAAGTGGGACTATTATTATATGCAGCTGCCAGCTAAGGAAAAACAGGTTGGATGTCACAAACAAACACTGACTGTTCTTTTGGGGGTGAGAGAGCAATGATCTGTGTCTGCTAAGGCACTGACAAGCCTGTGTTGGTCTGGATGCTCTACATGGCATCCTGTCTGTTATATGATTTAGTTATGGTTGAGAACTATCATCTGAATTGCAACCCTAGTACAGATGTATAGCACTGTCGGAGGATGGTTTTAGCCTCCTTGATGTTGAGTCAGTGTGCTATGGCTTGTTTCGTAACCAATGCAAGGACTTACTGACATAGCTATGTCTGCCTATGACCATACCTGCTGCTGGTACCTCTCCAGGTCATCATTGGCCTGTGGCTATGGTGACCTTGGCATTGTTGGTAGTATGTGTTCCTCATCCCCTTGCTGATCCTGCTGCAGCAATTTCCACTATATTAACTCAGGTAGCATAACCCATGCTACAAGCATTGAGGGACATGTTGGTGGATTGTAATGGTGCCCTTGGCCAGAGGTATGTAGGTGCTGGCACTGTGAGTGCAGTAGCTGAAAAACATGCTGTATGGCATTACTGGTTACTCATTAAGGTGTTCCAATGTGTGTGTGTGTGTGTGTGTGTGTGTGTGTGTGTGTGTGTGTGTGTGTGTGTGTGTGTGTGTGTGTGTGTGTATGTGCATCTCTGGTGGGTTTCCTCAGCCATGAATGAGTCTAGTGCATAGCATGCATCCACACCTGAGTGAGCCTTGGAGATATTCCCCATAGCACACATCTGGTGCAGTTGGGGAATATGGTACATATGGAAGTAATGCTAACTGCAAGGGTTGCCAGCGCACACATACCACAAGATTCCCGTGACATTTCACATGACTTGGCAGTTGTTTGAGTGGTAGACCTTGCAGTTAATGTAGACCCTACCCTGCTCCCCAGGTGCTGTTCTCTTGTGTACATGATTGCTATGTATGGCACACATTACTGGAATGTAGTGAGATATGCGCTACAATTGTAGAATTCTTGTGATTTCCTCCTTCGGACTTGTGTTAAAATATATGTTCCCTCTGCCATGTTGTAGCATAGCATGCTGGAATGTTTGGAAGATCCCAGCTACTGATGCTTATGAAACACCAAGTATGTCTCCTGGTAGTCTGTTAAGGGTACCTGTGGCTAGCATACTAAGTTAAACACATAATCTAACTTCCACTGGGATGGATTCCCTATGTTTGGCTCTGTATCTGACTCAAGGCTGCCAGAGGTCTGACAGTTGCTCTACTGTGTTGTTGGGCTGCAAAGTCTTCACCCTCTCTGTCTATGGCTATTGGCAGCAGCAACAGCAGCATTGGCTTCAGCCTGTAGCACACACAAATGTATGTAAATTGTAGCTGCTACCAACAATCTCTCACTGCTTAAGTTGTATCTGTCCTCCACTATTAAGTGGGGAATACAGCCCCAAAAAGGGACACATTTCAAATACTGATCTTATAAACCTTAAAATCTTCTAAGAAAAGGCATGGTGCCTACATTGATGCCTTATATCTTGTTGAGTAGCTCCACAGGATTGATTGATTAGCATGCAGTTCAGCAATACATGCTGCAATTAACATCTCTGAGACACAGACCAGGTCTAATGCAATCAATTTGTAATGTACACCATTATAAAAAGATAAATGTGTAGCTAGGCAAACCAATGTGGATGAGAGTATCAGAATTCAAACTCAGTTACACATTTGAATTGGAACTGTATATTTCAACAGAGGAGTATTGTACTCCATCAGGTATGTATCTATTATGTTACCTAAATAATGCATATGTTGGAATGTGTCAGTAAACAAAATGCCAGCTTAGCACAGGTTTTCAGAGGCAGAGAATGACCTCATCATTGAAGCCTTATTGAAGCTTTAAGGCAACATTATGCGGTCCTCATATCTAGGGGAGGGGCAATATGTTGCAATGTGCTGCCCTTTAGGACTAATTGGTTCAAAATTTAAATGCAGCTGGTCAACAAAATCACAGCTATGAGCAAGTGTGACACACAGCCATGGACATGATTCATGCTACAAGGAGGCATGCTGCTGAAGTGTCCAGTGATCATCAGGTCACCGGTGATGGGTTTGCAGCAAAATATCTTCTCACCACCACCGAGGAATTCCTGGCAAATATTGCCCCTCAGGAAAGCTCCCATCAGTCCATCAGCTAGTATGTTCTGGAGATGGGTGCCACTCCTGCGTCTCAGGAGGAGCTTCCAGATAAGCTTTGTTAGATCATCAGTAGAATACTGTTGCATTAATTGTATAATATCGTCTATAGTTTTAATGTGTGGCAGGTTGTTTTTTTGGTTGGTATATTTAAGATAGCTGCAGTTTCAGGTCTTTTAGACATTGTCAGCCACATTCTTGTCAACATTGCAGTTACTGTAGATGTAGATTATTGTATGTATTACCTCCAGTTATACTGTTAGATATGGTGCTGTTGCCATTACCTGTCCCTTAATTTTTTCCAGGTCCATCAGGAATCTAGAGATCTAGGCCATCTGCAGTTGGTAAGTAGAGTACATTTATGCCCGCAATGTAGAAATATTCCAATCATTCCAATATATTTGCTAAAGTGCCATGTCGGGCCTGCTATACAAATTGCTGTACTATCTGCATACTTGTCAACTGTACACATATTTGCAGAATATCCAGATGCGTGACTCATACCTCTGAGCCATGCTTAAGATCATAGTGGTTGAGTTGCAAACTATTGACAGGATATTATAGAAAGTAGACATAAAATAATGACAATTCTCACATTAAAAATGTATACCAGTCATTAATCTCATGGTGAAGCAATACCTGCTATTCTATCACCTTTCTAGGTTTGTAAGGGCAATATGTGACAATGATACCTATTCTTGGGCCTTTGTCCACCCATTATTCATGATTTTGTCCAAATTCCTTGCCCTAAGAGGATGAGAGGTATGAATGCCTGTAACAGTGACAGCATTATTAATTGCTTAACATATATTGCAGCATAGTGGTGCAGGTATTAATATATTCTTGTTTTCCTTCCTTTTATCATGAGTGAACATGGAAGTGGTTCTATGTCCCCTATGCCACCTGATGACAGTGTCTCATCAGACTCTGATGATGATGGTGGCAAACATGGGACACAGCAGGTGGTTGCAGAGGCAGATTCTGACACAGATGTTGACATCCAGTGACCCCCCTCATTATCATCAGACAAGGCCAGTATGCTTATGCATATCCAGTCCACCTAGGCCATAGATATTGGACAGTTGGAGGATGAGGACATTGAGCAGTGAATTGTTGCTAATACTGTGACTTTAGTGAGTGTTGACACTGGCCATACCCAAACTGTTGGCAAGGTGCCACACAGGTGGATTTTTAGGGGTGTGCGGAAGAAGTCTGCTGTCCATCCTCAACCTGTAGCAGGTTATTCATCATGTGTCACTGAACATATGCTTAGAGCCATCAAAGAGACACAGGAACTTTCAAAAAGGAATTCCAGGGAATGCTCAGGGTTGTAGATGTAGCACAGTCTGACATCTATGACTGCCTCCACCATGCTGTTGATTCCCTGGATCATTTGAACGACACTTTGGAATAAGATGTGTCTGTGAGGGAGCACTGTGTATGTATCATGGAACACACATTGTCTGTGATGGAATGTCTGCTGGGAGGGGAGTGTCATCCTTGAGGGTGTTGGTCAGCTACTACCATCAGCTGAAATCCAACACAGCCATTCCTGATCACAGTCACAGAGTGGCATTACATCCACTGGTACAGCAAGGAGTACACTGTCCACATCCAGATGCAGCAGGCCATGGGGTTGTGGTCCTGGGCATTCCCATGAAGGGAGTATGTCCATTAGACACAGGTCACCTTCAAGTAGTATCACAGCATCTGACCTTGGGCATGGAGGGGCTGTGCAACTCCTGGCAGAGCAAGTTCTTGTGTTCAGGGGCAGAGACGATGAACTGTCAGCTCTAACATGCATGACTCACAGCTGTCCGACACACAATCATGTAGGGCTAGCACTGAGCTTGGCTGTGTTCATGCAGACACTCACACATCAATATCACATTGAGGGCACCTACAGACACACACATTTACATGGTCCACCTTGCCTGGTTCCCTTGCTTACTCACACACACACACACACACACACACGCACACACTCGCCAGCCTTTTGTGTTAGCCTAGGCCTCTTGCCCATCACCACCCCCCACAACTCCCCATGCAAGTGATGATAACTGTGCCACATCCCTGTCATCTATATTTTGGATTCAGGGTTAGCAAAACTATGTGTCTGATGCACCAAGTGATTATCTATATTAATATGATGTTATTAGCTCCAGTTGTGCTGTTGGACTCATAATTATACCTGTCATTTAGATTGAACATAGCCATTTAGACAGTTGTTAATATAATAATGTATCTACTTTATAGTGGATGCTTTTGTAAGAGTTGTAAATTCTGACAATTAAATGTGTCTCATTAATGCATCTAACTTTCTCTTGAAGGATTGTTTATTACAAATGTATGGGTGCACAGCCAAAGTCAGTCCATCAGATTCATAGCTCAGGATTGTATGTCAGCAGTGAAGACAAATTTCATCAGAATGGTAATATAGTATAATGTTCCTGTTTGCACGTATATCACCATAAGTTCTGAGGTTCATAGGATGTGACTAGGATGTTGACCTGATGGTGTTTAGAAGCATAGGCATTACATCACAATATATTATTAACAGTCAGACATAATGCATGGCCAAGTGTTGTCAAGCAAGGACCACCCATGTCCAGGAGTGAAGCAACAGTGATGCTTGGCAGGTAATGTTTTTACAGCAAGTCATCCAGTGTGTCCTTCAACAGGGTAATGAAGGTGCCCCGCTTGACATGGATTTGAAGCCTATTGCAGAGAAGAGATGACCTTTGAGAAAAGTGGCTGTCTCTCCTGAATGTCCTATGTATGTCATGGTGTACATTGACGTCCCTGGAACAGGTAACTCGAATCCTACATTACTTACACATGTGCAGTATTTTCATCCCATTTTGGCCACAGATAGCCCTCTAAGGCATACATAATCTGCCTCAAAGCTATTTATATGATACTGCACATAGTGACAGCTACATCATTCTGCCCACAGAAGACACATGTTGGAGAACCTCTGATGTTTTATTACCAGGCATGTCTGGGGACTGTCAAGTCCATGCAGGTATCTGATGAAATGCATTTCCAAGGGTGGTTTATATTCTTTCAAACAGATGATTAGGGATGAGTATAGGGGACTGCAACCATAGTTTGCTATTGATGTAATGGAGTTGTTAATCAGATGTATGATGTAGAATGTGTACCTCCCCACACTAGATCCAGGCTGCTGATGACATGTGTTCTGAGGTCACAGAAGTGGTGGATAGTGAACTGATGGTTATTTTATAATAAGCAAAAACATTTATTATTACCACAGGGTATACTGATGCATTTCTGTGCAGTTCATGTAACACCCATGGCTTTGTCAGCAGTCATTAGTGCCACAAAACCTCTGTTTTGTTCAGGACTTCTAAGACATATGTGTCAAACATTAGAGGCCACAGCTCTGACACTTCTGTTACTTCACAGTTGACATGTCTTTTGCTTGAGTTGAAGTCTCACAATGTGATTGAATGTAGATGGTCTGTGATCCCTCTTGAAAACCAATTGATAAACTAGAATTTGATTTTCACCCTGGTTAGTGTCTCATTGACAACAAATGTTGGATTGCGCTGAAGACCTTGGCCAAGTTACAATAGAATGTGTGCAGATCTTTGACCTTGTGTATGCCTCTGGTTACAGTCATGATTCCCAGCAGGTTCTTTAGCCACAATATACCCTTGAGACCACTTAACGGGAACACATCTAGTGTTTGGAACTCACCTATTTCCTTGTGTCTGAGATGCATGCTAACTATATCCATTGCCCTATGGCAGAGGTTACATACATTTATGATTGTTAATTACACTTGTATTTTGAAAGTCATCTCTTGTGTGGTTGGAAAATTGTGACTGTATTCCATTCAATGTGGACAACAGCAACATTCAGACTGTGGTTAAATATGGTGCCTAGGGGAGTAGCTCACTGCTGAAGCACATGAAGAACACAGGCTGGAATTCTATTTTGTCCCATGGAGACTGTGCTGCTAGTCTTGGAAAGGCCAGTGATAACTTCATCATTGTAGATACCACAGCTCAGAGGTGATGTGTCACACATGGTTGGTACTAGGTGTTGGTGGAAGGGGGTACACTTTTCAGACAAACGTGTCTCTAGCAGGTCAAAGTTACACTGGGTCAGTGTATTCTCTACCATACACAATTTGATTCAACTACAGCTGAGTTACATCAGTTTGCACATGTACTTGAAGAAAACCCTCTGGTAATCCCTGGATATGTTGTTGTGTAAAGGCTTAACATGGTTGCTCTGTGTGGGTTCTTGAAGGTGTCTTATTTGCATGTTGATGCAGAGGAGCATGGCCTTCCATCCTGGTTATCAATGCTGCATTTTTAAACAGCAGCTTCTTTCACTTACTGTATAATTTAGTTATGACAGATGTACAATGCTGTGGTTTGTATTTTCTGTAACATCTTTGTTTAAGCCTATCAGGCACACCTGTGTGTATACATTTGTGTAGATGGGTACACAAGGCATCAGGGAGTAATGTAGTATAACTGCCAATGACCTTTGTGGAAACAGAAGCAGCCAGTTATATTTGAAAGCAAGTGTATTGACATTTCTGCAGGTATGAGGGCAATGTGTTACAGCCTCTGCACAAAATTCAGAGCCAATAATGCCAAGACACACTGTTAAAGCCCAAACTGAGTCCAGACACAGTAACCATCAATTAGATACTCCTACTGTACACCCATTTCACAAGTGAACAGATGGAGTTTCTCCAGACAGGGATGTCATCTTCTTATACATATTCTATTGGACAGTACCATTCCAGCTCATCACAGCAGATGTTTCCATTTCTAACCATCCTCTGCATTTTGCTCTCTCACACCAACCACATCCATACACTTATCTTATATATTTTAGGCCTTTCTATTTTCCTCTTACCTGGCAGTTACATCCTTAACATCCTTCCCATAATATACCCAGCATCATTCCTCAGCACATGTCCAAACCAACACAATCCCACCACTCTGCCCTCACCTGCAAACCATACAACCTGAGCTGACAGTGTAATATATGCTTAATACTCCTGTCCATCCTCCGCACACACAATGCAAGCTGTAACATCTGGTACTCTGCCAATACCTGTTATGTCTCCTGCCTTTTTGTCTGTGGCACCATCTGCAACCCATATGATCTAGCTGGTCTAACTACCATCTTGTAGACCCCCCCCCCATGTCAGTGTTATTGGCACCCATCTGTTAAAGATCACTCCTGACACACTTCATAGGTTCATAGGTGTTTACTAGCCTAATGACCACAAGGTCCTTTTTAAGTCCAGCCATGCATCCCAAATCTCTGATAAGTTCTGATATCTTGATAAGTGTAAGCTTGGGCCTGGGAGATGAACCATTTACAGGTTACCTGTGTCCATTAGAGACATAGGTGCCAAACCAGGGATGATTTTCTGGTTTCCCATCCAATTGTCCAAGGTGCACTTGAATTGGGTTAGGGAGGAACTCTGATTCACATAGATGGGTAGCTTGCTCCATAGATGTGGTAGTCTCTGGGATACATACCTATCTCTCCAGCAAATCTTATTTATATCACAGGCAAGGGTTAAGTCTTTAGAATGGGCAATTCTGGTGCTGTCTGTTTTGTGGATAAGCAGAAGGTCCATCAGAGTAGGGTCTGCCAATGCCCTATAGGCCAGATATAGACCTGCCCTCAAAAGCCTGTAGGAGACTGAATACAGGGATAGGGCCTTGAGGCTGTCTGCATAGGATATTTTACTTATGCCCTGCATTCTTTTAGTGAGAAACCTCGCTGGGCATTCCAGTTGCTAGATATGCCTGGTTAGATACATACCAAAGGGGGTATTGTACTTAATGATAGGTCTAATGAATGCCAAATGCAGTGAAACAGTGACTTTCTTGGACTTAGATGCCATACACTTGTTTATAAGTTCTGGAACATAGAATGATTTCTTCACCACTGTAGACACATAATGATCAAAGGCTAGATTACTATTGATGTGTGTCACTAAGTCCCTGACAACTGGGTCAACTCTAAGAGGTATGTTGTCAATATGATAGTTACTGGGTCACCTCTAAGGGGTATGTAGTCAATATGATAGTTACAAGAGGTGGATGACTTCCCAAAGGATACTATTATGCATTTCTTGACATTTGGTTTTAGTCCGTGTCTCTGACACTTGTTGTATGTCTGTGTCAGCCCCTCCTGGAGAACATTTGCATCAGTGTGAGATTCAATGACAGCTCCTAATTTGCAATCATCTTCAAATTTAGTCAGCCAGAGACCACTGACATTGGCTTGACTTCTGATAAGTAAATGCCAAAAAGGAGCTGTCGAAGGACTGATCCCCGAGGGACTCCACTTGTGACTGGCCTCTTTGTAGAGATGGACTCCCAAGTCTAACTTCTTGGGTCCTGTCTGTGAGCCAGATGGCTATCCACTGGGTGACATATGGGTTTGTACCAAACCTCTTGAGTTTGTCAACAATGCCTGAGTGGGGTATTGCATCAAATGCCTTGGTCTGGTTAAGGTAGGCAGTGAGAATAGTCTTGCCTCATCCATTGCTTTGGAAACCCTCTCAAAGACGTCCAGAGAAGACATTACAGTAGGGGGTGGCTTTAATATATATATATATATATATATATACATATATATATATATATATATATATATAGATATAGATATATATATATATATATATATATATATATATATATATATATACACACACACACACACACACACACACACACACACACACACACACACACATACACACATACAGATACATGTCATCACAATAAAAAAAAATTAAAATATCCCAGCCCAATTTAGCTTAGCTTCATTTAACTACTTCTTTTGTTTTGCTTAAATGTTTTTATTGATTTTACAAAATGAATGCAATTTCATAACTTTGCAATATAAAACATAATTTACAAAGGTTAATTATATATAGTCAATAACTATAAAATCTAAACAAACAATTTACAAAGGTGTCTATGTTTAAAACTGTTACACATTTTTACATTTAAAACTTCATTCCATTAGGCATTATAGTCATATATCTCTATTATTTTATTCACTTTCTTCCATGAGTTGTAACAAGATGTGTTTTTTTCTGTTCTCATTTTAATGGTTCTCATTTCCATGTGTGATACATTCACTTCAATGGTTCTGTATTCTTTAAATGTGAGCAAAGTCTCACTTTTCTAATTTGTAGTAAAGGTTTTGTGTGCTTTAGCTGCAACACATTGGGGTATGGGAGCATTAAACAGAATCAAAGATTTATACAAATGGAAATTATCATAAAAATATTTGCAAGAAAAAAAATTGTCCCAAATTGATTTAAGTAAATAACAATCATAAAACATATGCCTCCAATCGTCTCTCAAGTTCCTTTTACATCTCCAACTTCTTATATTTTGTTTAAACATTATTTCTATTTTATTTGGTGTTATAAAGGACCTATGAATAAATTTCCATGTGAACAGTTTTCATTGCAATGAAAGAGATGTTTGCCTTGTGGAGAGAAGTATTAATTTATTGTCATTGTAATTTGGCATTTGATTATTTATTGTTTATAGTAGTTCCAAAGAGTCTCTGTATGATATAATTCATTATCTTAGTTATTTTATAGATGTTTGATAAATAACTTTTTCCATAAACAGGTTGTGTTGTTGAAAAGGCCAAGTGTTCTAAAAAAATATATATTTTGTCTGATTGTTAATTGCATTGTCTCTATTCTGTTTAAAATGTACTGTCTTATATCATGCATGCTTAGCCATAGATCATTACCTAAATCAACATTGTTTCTTATTTGTTCCATTGTTAAAACTTTTCCAGAGTCTAGTAACTGATGGCAATCATGCCTTCTAAGAGTCTTGATTATATCTATATCAAAAGTGTTTATGTTATTTTTGCATGTAAGCAATAGGATATAGCAAGAATGACAAATGTTTTATTTTGGAATTCCTATTCATAAGGGTTTTCTATCCTTTCAATATGTTTATTATAAACTTAGAACTTGTGTGTTTTTGATTGTTTTCTGTAAAATGCTCTCTTGTCATCCAAATAAGATTATTTGATAACAACTCAGTATATTGTGATGGTAATGTAAGACCTGATATCTTTTCATGCATGTGTTTTCATCTGACAGAATAGATATTATTTACCCATAATGATATTGTTTTTATACTAGATGACAGTGCATATATTTCTATATCTGGAAGGCTGGTTCCTCCTGCTTCTCAGTCATTTAAGTGATGATTCAAATCTATTCTGGGTTTATTGGGATACCATAAGAAGTTTAGCATTATTTTATTAAATTGTTTTATGTACAATTTAGGAGGAGGAATAGAAAAAGCTTGTATGAAGTATAATATTTTTGGAAAAATAATCATTTTAATTATATAATGCCTGTCCTCCATTGTAAAAATTCCATTTCTGAATGAGCGTTTTAATGTTAAATTCTAAAAATGTATAAACTGTCGTATTTAGTTCCATCTGTTATTGTAATTCCTAAGTATTCTATTTTATTGTCAGCATGTACATATTTAGAAATACCCTTATTTTTATCTTTCATATTAGAACTAATGAATAATATCTGTGTTTTATTTTCATTAAATTTAAGGACAGAGAGTTTCTGAAAGTGTTCAATTAAATTTAATAGAGTTTTTAGAGAGGTTTTATCATCCTTTAGGGTTAACAAAATATCATCTGTAAACAACAAACCTTGATTTCCATACTATTGTCAAATTGTATACCTTTAATATTCTTTTTTCATTCAAATATAATTTGCAAATTTGGACAGTACAGTGATACAGTGGTTTGCATTTTTGCCTCACAGTAAGAGTTTCTTTGGTTTGATTCTCAGCTGGGGTGCCTTCTGTTTGGAATCTGCATGTCCTCCCTCCATTCATGTGTGTTTCCTCTGGGTGCTCCAGTTTCCTCTTACATTACAACGATATGTGTCTGGAGCATTTTTCCCTGGGCCTCTGCTGAAAATTGTCTCATTCCAAGTCAGGCTTTCCCAGTAAACAAATGTTAAATAAATAATAATGGAGACAAGGTGCATCCCTGTTTTGTACGTTTAGTAATTTCTAAAGATTTAGAAAACCATGGTCCAATCTTTATATATGCTAAGGATTTTTCATAAAGCGATTTAATTAATAGCATGCATTTTTGAGAAATTCCATATTCTTCTAGAACTGACCTTAGATGATCCCAGTGGACAGAATCAAACTTTTATAAAGCCAGTTTGATACTTTTCTATTAATAATTAAAGTAGTTGTTTGATCTTAGCTGCATGTATTGCCATAAACATTTTATAATAAACACTTAGTAAAGATATAGGTCTATAAGATGAACATTCCTTTGCATTTTTATCTGGTATCAAAATAGGAGATGTTATTGTATATTTCCAAGAAGAGTGAATATTTTTGCTTTCCTTTACTAAAGTAAACACTTTTAATAGTAATGTTAGAGCCAATTTTTAATTTGGGATTTAAGTTCAGTCATGGTTTTTGTTTGTCTGTTAATTTTATATGATCATCTGTTAGTTTGGTTTTGATATGTTTTCTAAAGAAAGACCTTAACATGTTTAGATGTTCTGTTGTTTCCTTTTGGGTATTTAACTTTGTGAAAGTATAATTTAAAATCTTCTAGTATCCCTTCTAAGTCTGATACTTTCTTTCTAGTGTCTGGAATGTATATTTCCTTTACTTGATTAGCTTTTATGATCTTTTTTAGTTTAATTTGCAATTCTTTTCTGATTTCTGTGGTTCATTGAATAAGAACATAGTTTGATCTTCCCTAAATGTATCATTGTCTTATGATGTAGTGTCTCTAAATATTTTTTATTTATATCATCTAATTCACTTACTAAATTTGTCTTTCCCTTATGAATGTCTAGCTTTAGTGTATCAATTCTTACTTAAAATTCCAGTAAGTCTTTGTTCCATTGTCTTGTCAAACAAACACATATCTTCTGTTTCTTAAAGTTTAGAACATACTTAGAAATCTATATTTAAACTGTATGTTCAAATAAACATTTTGAATGCTCATTTATGTGCCTTTTGTAAACTGTAAATAACTCTCTATGTCTACATTACACAGAAAACATGGGGTCTATATTATATGCATGAAAGCTTATAAGAGCGAATACATATTCCTTGACACATAAAGGGCAAACTATATTAATGTCAAATTGCATATTCAGTGAAAGAAATAAGTCTGAGATGTCATAATTAGCCCAGACAGAATTTCAGTAGTGTGTGACGTACTAACGTCAAAAACATTCATATGCACCTTAAACTATCACTATGCAAAGATTAAATAACATAATATAATGCAATTGTACTTTTCACACAAAGTTCCTGTAATAAAGCAGACAAATATCTGCTGAATAGTTGAAAGAAATAATATATAACCCTGTGCATCATTAAAAGATTGTGCGTGTAACACATTTAAAATGACTGATAATTGGAAGTAAGTTGTGTGTATGACATATCTGTGCACTAATGGCTGCAAATCTACCAACGGGTCCTGGTGTGATAGGTAACCATTATATGACAGTCAAATTGCAGAAAAATAAAGAGATGTTAGTAGTAGAAGGTTATCTGTATAATCTGGCGAAGGTGTTAAAAAATAAGAAGTATTGTTGTTGTCGGCTAAAGAACAGTCAGAAATGTAGAGGTAGGACAATATCTACAGTGAAAGATGGGGAAGAAATCTTCTTGAAATCTACATCTCACAATGATGCTTTTGACCCTACAGGAGTGGAAAAATATCAAGTTTGTCAGAAATTAAAGGAGTTGGCTAGTGTTTGTAGGAGCACTCCACCATTAGTCGATGATGTAGTAGCTACTATATCTATGGAAACTACTGTAACTTTATCCACTAGGAGATCAATGTTACAACAGGTTAATAGAGTGAGGTGTTTGCAGTTACTGACATGTACTCAACCATCTACAGTGCTTAGTACAGTATGCTTAAATGACTGTAAGTTGAAGCAGTCCACATTTGTACCAAAACGGAAAGTAGACATTCATTCAAATCTACACGTGCTGGTATTTAGTAATAACTAAAGAAAATCTAGTATTTCTTTGTAGGTCAGATGGTTCATGGATGGTGTCTTTCTGGCAAAAGGAAGATTCTGTAGACAATTTTAGAGTGTTCATGGAATTATTTCTTACAGTGGTAACCATAAATGCATGCCTCTGTTATACTGTTTGATGATTAAAAATTTGTTCAAGTTGTATAACTTTATGTGGGAATGTGTGCTCACTTTATTAGATAAATCAGACTTAATACTGACAGTTAAATACCTATTGTGTGACTTTGAGCTGGCTACTATAAAAAGTATTGCAGCCAACTTCTCAGATGTATGCAGCAAAGGTTGTCCTTTTCATTTTGCTCAGAACATATGGTGAGAAGTGCAAACGTTAAGTTTATCCCAGCTGTATGGCACATCAGTTGAATTTCAACACTCTGTAAAGAAATTGGTAGCTTTATCTTAGCTGTCAGAAAGCAAAGTGGTTCCAGCTTTTTGTGAGTTGTCTAAGACTTTTCCTGCTGAAGGCAGGGAGTTGTTAAACTATTTTGCAGATGTTTATGTCTTTGGCCATGCCCATAAACAACTCACTTGGGGTATCGCAACTCCTCGCTTTCCTCCAGTGTATCCTGTGTCTTTCTGGAATATTTCAGCACTGAATGATAGAGCTTTGCCTCGCACTCAAAACTATGTTGAAGACTGGCATAGGTGACTTAGGTGATTACTTGTTAGAAGGATTTCTGACATTCCAGCTGTCATTGCAGTGTCAGCTAAGGAACAGAATAGGGTTGATTAGTTGCAGTTGCAACTTATGTCATCATGTCTGCTGTTACCAAAGAAAAGAAAGTCTATTCAGCGGCAACATCATTTACAAAGTGTACTTGAGAGACGTGCAGAGTATAGCACACAGGACTTTTTATGAACAGTGGCAATGTTGTTAAAGGTGTAGAACTGCATATAATGCTACATGCATCAAAAGCACTACATTTTCATTTATTAATATAAGGTACATGATTTTTACTTCTCTCTGACTGTGACACTATTGGGTGTTAATATTTGTTTTTTTCTTAGAAAGTGAAGGGAATACTTGGGGAAGATTCATATTAATTTTGTCTGTGCTAATGGAATACTAATTTATTTGTTAAAGGAAATCGGGAAGTGAATTTAAGCTCATGACTGAGCCATTTTGAGTTTAGTTTCAGCACACCAGAAATGCGGTGTTGACTAAACATAAATTTTTGATCTTGTGAATCTTGACATATTTGTATTTCGCTATTATGCGACTTCACTCGCATTTATATCATGTTATCGAAAGATGAAAATAGCAAACACTATGTCATTCGCCCCAAAACATCCAAACATGAAAATATCGAACATTCAGAACAGCGAAGTTTTTCCCATGGAAAAAATGTGTTGCTCCGAAACACATACACACAACACAAGCACATCAAACAAACAGCAACCACACACATACAGTTAAATTCCTACATCTAATGCTACACTAAACTAAACATACACTACTATCTACCCACTTACCTTAACCCAAACCCTAATCCTAAGGTCCATCACTATCGCACACTCACCTAACCCATGCCCTAACCCTAACTCAACTAAACCGCCCCTAACCCTAAAGTCTGTCACTATCGCACACACACATAACCCGCACCCTAACCCTAATTCACTTAACCCGCCCCTAACCCTAACATACAAACAATCGCACACTTATCTGAACTCAATCCATAACTTTCCACCACACACCACAGCACTAAGAATAGCGAAGCCACAGAATGGCCAACCGAATTCTTTCCTGAGGAAAGAATTCGCTGTTCTGCAACTTCACTTTCTTAGCATTCGCTGAATAGTGTTTGATATCAGAACTTTCAAAGTTTTAATACTTTTTTCTGATATAGACCCCTTCGCTCAATATGTGTCGAGGAACATGAATTCACTCTTATGAGCTTTCATGCATGTAACAGAGACCCAAAAACATGTAGTGTGATATGTTACATCAAGGTTTTCATTTTCTTTAAGCTTTTTCCCCTTTCTTTTTGAAAGTAACTTGTCTGAGACTATGGCACTAAACACTCTAGCAAAAGGTATAAGCAGATAAAGCACTGCTTGGTTTCATGTATTACGCTATTTACTATACATTGAGAGACATTAGTTTTATGCAGATTTATTCAAGCATTACTAAGATGTTAATTTAGTTACCTAGAAAGTTAATAAAGAAGAATAAAATGTTTTACCTTTTTTTCTTTTGGGATTGTAGTCTTTTTGTTAAAAGGCATTATTTCTGCTTGCACATTTTAGGGAACTTCGTAGATTTGCCATTTGAATAAAGTGTGGTTCCCTTTAGATAATTTGTGTAGTGTAAAAGGAAAAAAATATGTAAAATAATTATTTAAATGTTACTTGCCATTTAGTCTCTTCTTCTTTTTGTCTGTGTTTTTTTTCCATTCATTCCTCTCTGCTTGGCATTTTAAGGTAAACCTGGCCCAATAAATTTCTTCTGTTTGATTTAAAATATTGTTAGATGTTAAAAAGACACAGCTGCATCCAAGGTGTCAAAAGTCTTTGCTCCATCCGAGAAAAAAAAATTACGTCTCACAGGAAACAGTAAATGAACTTTAAATTGTCTTTTCAATTATTTTATTGAAGGTAAACATTCCTTCCTTTTAGAGTTCACCTCTGATGAGTAATCATTATGAAATCGTGTTATATTATCTTGGTATCTGACAGGAAAGTTTCACCATGCAGTTCTAGCACCAGTTCCTTGTCCTCAGAAGATATAAATCTTACTATTATTGATCTTGGACTTTTATTTGCTTTTCTGGAAGATGAAGGAACTGCCATTGACCTATGGACTCTTTCAGTTCCATAAGAAAAGACTCAGGTAAATTCAGAAAATTTGGAAGCCAGGATTTAAGGAATGTTTTCCTATAGTCCATAAATACGCACATTGCTTCTCCTTGGCCTGTTTTCTAGACCATCTAATTTGTTTGATAAAAAAGTACTTTTTTCTGAGAGACTCAAGTTGATGTTCTTGTTCCATGAGTCTCCCTTCCATGTCATTTAATGTTTCTTCTATGTGAGCAATCTGAGTCTTATCAGAGTCATATGTTGCATCATTAATTCTTGCAAATGTTCCATTTGTTTGTGCATTTTTATTTAAAAGAGTCGAGTTTTTTGTCCATTTTCTCAGACTTCAAGTATAAATCCTGTATGGTAGATAATAAAGTTTGTAGTTCCTTCTTCATTGTCTGGTGCTGTGAAATGTTCTTTTGATAACTCATTCTGTGAAGAAATCTGAGCCCTTTCTGTTTTAGTTTTGAAAGAAAAATCATAGAATTTAAACAAAATAATCCAATGTAAACTTGCAAAGACTGTAGTAGAATACTGGTTAAGTTTAAGAGGTTTAGGAGTCTCATTTTTTTTTAATTTTCTGTCGGAAATATAACTTAGATAAGAGATCTGAGAGAAAGTGCTCACACCCTCAGCTTCATTTAAATTCTAATGGCTAAATATATTGTGCCTGTTATCAAATATTTCAGATTTTGTTTAATATGTCTTTGAAACAAATATAGGCCTTCATATCATATGCCATTCATTATAATAACTTGACAAGCTACTTTATACAAATTTTCTGTAAGTTACTGGTTGTAAGTACAATAAAAATTGGGTCTATATTATATTATCGCACGCTTAGAAAAGTGAACGATAAATAATCAACCCCATGTAAGTGAAAGCTTGCAATGTCGAAACCTCAGAACAGCAATTTTTTTCCAAGGGAAAAAAATAGCTTTTCCGAAACAATCAAACAAAAAAAATGTAAAATATTACATAATGTTGGGGGCTTTGCCCAGTACACCCCCCACACCCCCCTACTTAAATATACTAACTCCGAGAACACACTACAGTGCCGAAAACGGCAAAGTAACAAAAGTGGACAAGCAAATTCTTTCCAAGGGAAATAATTTGCTGAAAAGCTGCTTTGTTATTTTGTCTTTTCGCTCTTGTCAGTTCGATCAAGACGCATTCAACAAACTGCATCTGCGAACTAGTAATAGGAACCCTAATCAGTAATGTTGCTGTACTAAGCTAGCATTATATCATAATAATAATATATATATATATATATATATATATATATATATATATATATATATATATATAAGGTCTCTCTATTAACACTACAAAATGACCAAGACAAACTAAACATAAAGTTAGCCATAAGGAATTGTATACAGAATGATGGTCTCTACATGCTATCACCCATTTGACCATGTGTAATTAATTGAATCTTTAAGTATGAAATTTCTAGCAGTGACTATGATAATGCTTCATATATAAATGCACAAAATGCAAGCATATTTAGGCCTTCCATTGCAATAGTACTCAAAATATCAAAAACATCACAAAAGTTTACATAAAGAATGGAATAGATGATAAATACAGATAAAGGCCAAAACACATTTGAATTATTGAATTACATGGACATAAGAACAAGACCTAAAATATATACCCATTTCTGCACAGAAATGACATTTTCTAGTAAAGTATCTTGATCTATATGTATATATAAACTTTAAGAAAGACAGATAATCTAAGTGGTTGCTCAGGGGATATGTGCAAATGTAATCCTATAAAGACATACCAGTGCTTCAACAAAGTATTTCTGAATACCAGTAATATCTACTTTTTTTAAAATCTTTGAAGTATATTTAAACCATTAAAACCAAACCCAACTAGCTATCGATATACTTTTTTTCCTGAAGTCACAAATGAATCATAAATATATAGATTAACTATACCTTGGCAACACAAAGCTTAAAAGAAAAGCCTGGTGTCCATAAATATAAGGTGACTGAAAAGTATCCAAAACACATCCAAAAGCTACGGTGGAAAGGCCATATAGAAAAAGCATTTAGAAAATGCTCCAGGAAAGATCCAGCCATGTTCAAGTTTCCATTGTGTAATACCTTAAACTTCCAGTTGTGCAGGCCTGTTGGATATATGCAAGTGACCCCTTAGGACATACAAGTGTTTAGCTACATGACTTTTGAATATCAATGATGTTTTTTTTTACTTTTCTAACTCTTTATTTTATATTCAAGTCAATAAAGCCCAACCCCCAATAAAAAGAGTCATGGCATGTCTCACTTTTTTGAGCTTTTTAGTATAGCATAAGTGGACTGCTTGGCTATACTTTGGAAACAAAGAGCTAAGAAACAAGCCTTATGACCATAAATATCAGAATGATTGCAAAATGTCCAAAACAACATCCAAACCAAAGTGGGGGGAGGTTACATAATGAAGACATTTAGTAAAAAATATCTAACCAGTATAATAATTAAACCTCTTGTAATGGAGGCCCATGGAATACATATACAATGAATATTTAACTATACATCAGTGCTATCACTATATGAGTGTTTTGAATACTTTGAAGTATAATTACTGCAATGGAAAAAAAGACATCCTAACTACAATCATGTGATATTTCACTCTTTTTTTGAAAATGCCAGAAAAGCAAATGGATTTATTGCTACATATTACAAACAAATAGCTTAAAAAAGCGTGGTGCCTATAAACATTAAGGCAACTACAAAATATCAAAAGGAACAGGCATACCAAAGGGTGAAAATATCATGAAGACAAATTACTTTGTAAAAACTCAAAGAAAGACTGAGCCAAGAGAGAGTGTTCACTGTTTAATACCTTTCATCTCCTATAGTTGAGTCCCATGAGATATATGCAAATGACCCTTTAAGGACATGACAGTGTTTGAGCTACATAAATCATACTGGTACAGAGTACAAGAAGGCTCACATATCTTTTAGTTTACTCAGTTCTGTGCAATTTAGTTTTAATCACATTTACACCTGTAATGTGCTCTAGGCGACAAGGTTAGTAAATATCAGTATCTGTCATCATTGTGCTTTATACACGAGAAAGAAGAACAGCGATCTTTTCTCCAAAAGGTGATACAATTATACATTTCTAATGCTAGAAATGCTAAAGCAATAAAAATGTGAGCTGAAATGAATTATATCCACTCACTTGCTGTTATATAACAGCCAGTTATTCATGTGGCTTATATTATAATATTGAAAAAAAATAATGATACATTTAGTGATATATTTCTGGGGATTTCAGGTAAAATTTTTGATATACTGTGTAGTTAGTTGAAAAAAGTCAAACATTTCAAAGAAAAAACACATTGACGTTAAGACAAAATGTATCTAGTATTTCTATTCAGGTTAAACAAGTCAGAGGTTGTTAGAGGATATTAGTCTTTATACTGCGCTGGAAGGAAGAAAGACTTAAAATAAAATGTTATTGTTAAAATGTAATATTCAGCTGCTTCGTTGCCTTTAGAAATTGATATGTTGTCTTAATCTTGCTTTACAGCCAAGTAGTTTGGTATTATTCCCTGAAAATGTAAAACTGTTTTGAAGATGTGTTTACAGGGACAGAGAAAAAACACATACTAGTGCACACACACTCACATACACACAAACACACATGTGCACGCACACAAATACACACATGCACAGTCACATACAGACACACACACACACACACACACACACACACACATTCCCACATACATACACATACACACACCAGAAATGCAGCTCATTCCATTATTAACTTATTTTTGCAATGATATTTCAGGATTTCTCTAAAGAATTACAAAAGATTACTGACTCTTTATTACCTGACAAAGAAACAAGTCCATTAAAACATAATTTTCTGTTAAGAGACTTGAGGAAATAAGCCATGATGACTTATTTTGTAGCTACAAATGTAATACTATTACAATTTTGCTCGATTGCCTGGTATTTAGTATTATATGTTTTCTAAATATTTGCCAAATAATAAAATGTGCAAACTGATAACACAGATAAAGAGAGGGTAATTTTACTGACTTAATTATTTTATACTATTTTGATAAAGCCAATCAAATGTTTTGTATAGAAAGGCTTATGGAGAAGGACTGAAGTGAGAAAAAAAGCATGTTCAGTATGGAAACTATAGACCATAATTAAAATATCAAATCAGGGCTTCCTATTTCAGTATGCCATGCCACTAAATATTTTTATTTTGTAACTACATCAGACTGTGCATAGAGGCGTACAATTTTAATAATAATATTACTGAAATTGGCTAGAATCTAACTTGTATATGTATTTGTAAGGCTAGTTATTTTATTTTTGCTTTCACTGCACAGCGTGTTCTTCAACAGAAAAAATTAATAT